>NW_010232831.1:0-5789 GCF_000690775.1 Eurypyga helias | reverse complement strand
ATGCCAGAGCACGCAGCTTGGCAAGGCCGGCGGGCTGCACCGGGGCCGAGACGCTGTGCTGCGGGAGGCCGGGGTCATGGGGCAGGAGACAGTCCAGTGATTCTTCCCCTTCGGCTCACCTGCTCTGTGCGCGGGTGGTTCCGGTGTGGCAGAGCGCTCTGCGTGCTGTCGCTGCCTTGAGGGAGCAGTGGCGTGAGACGCGGTGCGAAGGGACGCGGCGATGGTCGGGGAGATAGAGCAGCCGCCCTGTGGGGGCGTCTAAAAGGCCTGGGGCTTTTTGGTGTGGGGGGAGAAGGTTGCTGGAGGAAGAGCACGGGTTTACAAAACGGGACGGCAGTGGGTGAGTGGAAAGCAGAGCTCGTGTTCATCGGCACCCGCCGTACGAGAGTTTCACGTGTCTCAGGGACACCCTCTGCCCGGAGATCAGAGGCCTTGGTGCTACAGGCCTGGGGCGCTTGCGAAAGCGTGACGCCGTGGTGTAACGGCGGGCTGAGAAGTCTAGCTGTGAGCTCCCGGTTTGAAAACATCGGCCTCCAGCGGAAGCCAGGAAGTGACAAGTGGGGTGTTCCCACTGTCCGTAAGGAAGTTCAGCCTCTGAGAGAAGCCCTCAGCGTTTGAACTGTACCCCGGAATGTCCCGGGCACAGAGGAGCGGTGTTACCGACTCAGGGCTTTGCAGGACTGAGCCCCTCGGTGGCTGCTGGAAGCGGTTTGTGACGCTCTGGTAGGAGAGCGCGTGTTGAGAGGGAAAAGTGTTCCTAAGTCACTGCGTGGTGACTGGAACGCAGATGCTCACGTGCTTCCTCCAGGGTCTCACCTTGATGGAGCACAGCAATAATTCCAGCGAGTCCTTTCCTCCTGCGCCTCCAAGGAAGCAATGGTGCCTGTAAAAATGATTAACGCGTTTTGGCACTAAAAACCCTTTTTAGACCGTGGTCCCTTTTTTCTTTAGGTATTTGCCAGCCCTGTTTCCCTGCGAGCTAAACCTGTGTGAGATGCTGACTTTGCCCGTTGGAAGCTGCAGCAGGGAAAAGCACTGCTGCCTACTTAACGTCCTGGAAAGGGAGGGCTCTCCTCCACCCCCCTTGGTGCCCCCCCCTCTGCTGTACCGTGGGGAGCAGCAGCTCTCGCCTTAGCTCTTGGGAGCGTGTCCTCAGAGTACCCGGTGGCAGGCTGTATCCTGCTGCTGCTTCCCCCAGTCCTTCACGCCATCCCTTTCCTCCCGCTCAACGCTCCGTCCTCCTCTTGCGGGGTGACACCTCTGACGTGTGTCTCAGGCAAATTTCGTAGGCTGGCGCTGGGCTTCTGTATTATGGTCAGCAGGGAAAGCTTTAGAGAGCACCTCCCCCAGCCCCAGGTCCTTCAGATTTCTTCAGCAACTTCCCTCTGACCTCTCCTTCCTCAGAAGGTCCGTCACTGCCTCTGCTTTGGCCGCGGGGGCATTCGCGGTCCTGGCAGCTCTGTTGCCCTCTCTGGGTATTTCCGGCCGGCCTCACTGTCAGAGACCCAGATGGCTTCCGGTGGGACGTCTTCGCTTGCTACGCGTTCCTTAGCATTTCTTGGAAGGTTGGTGTCCCGGCCCTGGATGCTGGTGGGGTCGGGGCTGTGCCTTTCGTTTCTCCCTGAAACACGGGAACCGCCTTGCTCTGCTCCAGCTACCCACCTCGTGTACTAGATGGGAAATACATCTTGCCAGACACCCCCGTTCCCGGTGCTGCTCTCCAGCGCCTCAGGATGGGATTGGGATGGACCCACCACACTAAAATCCTTCGGGTTTCTCATCCACCTCGCTTGTGTGAATTGCCTTTTACATGCCCTGTTTTGATCCCCTGGTCAGCGTCATGATCTTTATGGAAACCTGCAGCTCTAGTTTAATTCCTGGCCCCCACCCACACAGGTAACTTTTACTGTATCCCACCTTCTTAAGGGCTTTCACAGTCTTCATGGAATTCTTGTGGAGAACTTCAGCCCGTGGTGCTGAATCAGTTTGTTCCTCAGCAGAAAAAAACTGCAGCGTGTCGCGACGTCCTGGTCTCAGCTGGGTATTGCACCCTCCACTTTTACAGGAGAGGAGAAGGATTCAGACAGCAGGATACACCCTCTGCTTCCATCCCACTCTCTCGGCAGCCCTTCTACCCCATGAGATGGAGAAAGGACAGTGGGCCAGCTGTGGGCAGCACATCTGGACTTTCTGTTGGCAGCAGGTCTCTGCTCCTGGGAGCGATCGGCCGTCTGCACTTGCTCTTTTGGGGTGTTTACGATAGCGCCCGAGAGCTGCTTCTGAAGCGTTGTGCCCTGCCCAGAACCCTCTGCCTGAGGCGGCAGCAGCGTATCACAGAATCATAGAATGGTTTGGGTTGGAAGGGACCTTAAAGACCATCTAGTTCCAACCCCCCTGCCATGGGCAGGGACACCTTCCACTAGACCAGGTTGCTCAAAGCCTCCTCCAGCCTGGCCTTGAACACTTCCAGGGATGGGGCATCCACAGCTTCTCTGGGCAACCTGTTCCAGTGCCTCACCACCCTCTCTGTGAAGAACTTCTTCCTGATATCTCATCTGACCCTCCCCACTTTCAATTTAAACCCATTCCCCCTTGTCCTGTCACTACAGGCCCTTGTAAAAAGCCCCCCCCAGCTTCCTTGTAGCCCCTTCAGGTACTGGAAGGCTGCAATAAGGTCTCCCCGGAGCCTTCTCTTCTCCAGGCTGAACAAGCCCAACTCTCTCAGCCTGTCCCCATAGCAGAGGTGCTCCAGCCCTCTGAGCATCTCCGTGGCCTCCTCTGGACTCGCTCCAACTGGTCTGTATCCCTCCGATGCTGAGGGTACCTGCCGGCAGGTGCCGTGCCTGCGGCAGGTCGGTGGTGGCATTGCTCCCACTCTCGGGGCAGACTGAAGACACAGGTTTCTTCTCCTGCCCTGGATCTTCTGTAGCCACAGGGACGTACAGAAACTCAGAGCTGCAAGGCGATGTCCGCTGGCATGTCACAGGCAGTAGATGACGGGCGGGGACAACCGTGATGGTGCCAAACCACTTGGCTTGAAGAGCCTGGCCCGCGTGCCCCGCGCCGGCTGGTCAGGCTGTGGCCGAATCGCACCCAGCCTCGGGCTTGGGCAAGGAACCATCGCCCTCTCGGCAGCGCAGGGGAGGTGGCAGAATCACCACCGGGGCTGCTTGTTGTAGCATGATGTGGAGACGGGCTCAGAGAGGTGCCTGGAGGAGCAGGGAGCCACTGGGAAAGTCTGTCTTCCCTGTTGTGCCAGATGACCTGTGGATAGACCTGGATAACGGTGCCGGTTTGAGGGCAGAAGGGCCCTCACTGCCTTGCTTCGGTTGGAAACGCGTGGCCAGGTTGGCCGCGTGCTCCCTTGAGGGAGCAGAACCCCTGCGGCTTGTGGTTGGCCGGCGGCGATGGAGGTGGCTGCGGGCGCTTCCTCTCGGGAAGGATCCAGACGGAGCCTCTTGGGAGGTGGGGGAGATCCCCAAGTGCCAAACCTCTCCACTTGGCTGGGTTAGGGGTGAGCCGCTGCGCTGCCGGCACACGCCACGTCGGGAGGTGGTGCCCTGCCTTGCTGACTGGGGCGGTTTTTACAGGATTTGGGTCTGTTGGCCGGCTGAGGAGGTTTCTTGTGAGCGTGCGTGAGTGCCTTCGCACGCGGGAGACGAGAGGAGATGGCGGGGAGAACCAGCGGTGACGCGCGTGCCGCAGCCTCGCTGTGACGTACAGCTTGCTCTGGGAGCGACGTCCTGCGTCTGACGTTGGACGGGCTCGTCTCCTCCGAGGACCTTGCGCCAGCTGGCAGCGCGCTGCCCTTCCTAAACGACTCTCGGCCCGGGCAAGGCGCTGCGAATGCAGCGCGGGAGAAAAACGCAACGGGGGTCAGTCACCAAGAGGGATAACGAGGCGTTCTCACGCCGGGAATGTTTCTGTTTGCAGGAGAGCTCCGGCACATCACCAAGCTGAAACCTTGGAGTCTGTTTGACGTGCTGGTGGAGAAGTACGGTTGGCCTCATGAAGATGCCGCGCAGTTTACAGATTTCCTGATCCCCATGCTAGAAATGGTCCCAGAAAAACGTGCTTCGGCTGGAGAATGCCTTCGGCATCCGTGGCTGAATTCTTAGCGGAAGCGCCCAGCCGCTAAAGACCCGCCAGCACCCTCTTCGCTGCGCCGGACGGAAACGGTGACTGTCACGCTTTCTCTAGCGGGATCGCACGTGAGCTGGCTTCAATCCTCAGACCTTTGTTTTGCTTGAGGTACTGTTTGACATTTTGCTTTTCGTGCACTGTGTTCTTGGGGAAGGGTAGTCTTTTTGTCCTCAGCTGGTAGTTTACTCACCCACTTTCTTCAGAAAACACGTAACGTGTCTCTAAGCATTGTTTCTCGTGTCGTGCGGCATTCAGGTGTCAGACCTCTGAACAAAGGAAACTTCCCCCCCATGTGTTTTGGCAAGTTTTTTTGTAACTATTTATGAACAAAAAGAAAAAAAAAAAGAAAAAACCCTATTTTAGCTGATGCATATTATATAATTTACGAGCGTAAGGAATTTACGGAGTCGGAAGCGAGTCGCAGCAAGGAATCGTACCGTTTTACCCTGGGGCAAAGGGACGTCGCTCCTGTATTATAGTCCGTGTAAATGCTCCCTGCACATGTTCACTCCCCTTTCAGCGCGGGGCTGGGGACTCACTGTCCGAGTACGGCGACCAAGTCTTAGAGAGCTTCGTAGCGAACCAGTTGCATGTCGTGGACTTCCAACTGCTTTAAGGAGTTGTGTAAACTTTCTATTCTGTAGCAGTTCCCACTCATTGGATTTTAGACAAAGTGGCTCTGGTTTACAGGATTTCGTTCCCCAAACGGCACTTTAAAGGAAGGCGAGACTTCTTCCTAATAAAGTATGCATTGCCATTTAGCACTCCCTTTTAGGACTTTTGCCTATTTTAAGTGCTTTTAAGGAAAGAAAAACAGCAGTTTCCCTTACAATGTGATAGTGGAGACATGGTACCATATGGTGTTGCCTTTTTATAAGCACTGTAAGTTGTACTATACCTTAAGGAAACAAAAAGAATTAAAAGTGAGCATGAGAACCACCCTCTGTGTAGACTCACTGCTCTTTTACCATGAAAGCGTGCTGGGAACCCGTGAAGGAGGGATGTAGCCGCAGGTTCTGACAGTGCCGTGGGTGAAACGAGCCGAGGGGCAAGACCCTGCTCATCCCGTTTGTAGCTTTACGTGTTTCTAAACCAAACCACACTCGCTCAGGCCTTTCCCATGAGCACACGTCGCCCGCGACGATGAACGCGTTTCCTAGGACGAGAGAGCCCAGAGCCATGTCGGCGGGAGCCCGTCGGCGGTACGGGCTCGTGGGGCCTGCAGGACAGAGGTTCCCGAGTCGGGGGGATGAACGCGAGTTACTTCCGACCTCCGCTAACGACAGTGCCGCTCTCCGACTTTGTCCACTCGAAAGCCATTCACGCGCCTTGGCAATAACTTGACGGCGGCCCCACGCTGTAACGCTAACCAGTTGCTTGAGGTGCTTGCGGTTGTTAATTAAAGTGTTCTGGTTTTTCAGAGTGCGCTGGTCACTGGAATCTTTGCCGGCCCCGGCTCGTTCTGGGGGCGCTGGAGCTCCGGGGGGTGGATGGGGGGATGGTACAGCCTGCCCAAAGCGCAGCAGCTTTGAGTTGGGCGTGGCAGGGGGGGCGTCAGGCGTTGGGAGGCGAAACAGGGCTTCGGGGAAGAGCAGCCTTTCAGGCGGGGTGTTTCACCCCCCCACGCAAGCGCCTCATCGCCCCAT
>NW_010232830.1:8751-10632 GCF_000690775.1 Eurypyga helias | reverse complement strand
GGCACTGCATCCCGGGATGGCATCCCTAACCCCACATCCCGGTATCCCATCTCCTGCACCCCAGAGCCTGCACCCCACCTCTTCCCCTTGCATTTCACCTCCTTCCAGCCACATTTCACCCTCTGATCTGCTCTTTGTAATCTTTTCCTCCTCTCACCTTACTGGGCACCCAGTGAGTGGCACTGGTTACCCCTCCTTTCCTCTGCCTGCGTAGAGCAGAGGTTGCACTGCCCTGTGCAGCCCACAAGCATATGAATACATGGAGAAGGCACAGATTCAGGAAAAGAGTGTATATCCCAATGGCTGCAACCAGGCAGGTGAATGGTTATTTCTCTTTGCTCTCCTTTACATCTCCTGACCCTGCTGCAGCTGTGGAAGGGATGGGCATAGGAGATCAGATGGGAGATTGGGAATTTCCTGTGCTTTATTCTACAATTGCATCCCAGGAATAAAATATGAAGGAGTTTCAGTAAAGCCTTACCAAATTATCATAGAATCATAGAATGGTTTGGGTTGGAAGGGACCTTAAAGACCACCCAGTTCCAACCCCCCTGCCATGGGCAGGGACACCTTCCACTAGACCAGGTTGCTCAAAGCCACATCCAGCCTGGCCTTGAAGACATCCAGGGATGGGGCAAAATTATACTCCCCTCTCCCAGTGTACACAAATCACCTACGTTTGCCATGTATTAAAGTCCCTTGGCTGTGCTGGAAATCCCCAGAGAAAACCCAAAGCCTACTTTCCTGATGTTAGTCATGTCAATATTGCATTTTAGTGAGTGCACAGACACTGCAGAGATATGGAGATACGGCATAGGATAGGAGGAAACCCTCCTGGCCCTTATTTCTAACCAAAGCTGTTACGGTGGTAACGCACAGTCAGCTCCTTGAGCCCACTCGCACTACAGGTGTCCTGCAAGAAGGGAGAGTATTTTTACAGAAACCCAGTTTACCCTGTAAAGCAGCAAATCCCCTACTGCTTAAGCAGACTTTGGAAGCGGCAGCCCTGCAACATCTGCTAAGCCAACCAAGTGCTGTGCCTGCACATAGACAGCCGGTGCTGCCGGCAGCCTGATCAGTCGTGAGCTGCCTCAGGATATTCATGGCATCTCTCAGGATCTACCCCTCGCTGACCTAGCTGCACTTTGCATTTCCAAAACTGTACTTACATTTATTGATGTCAGCAAGATTTGTGTGTGTGTGTTTAAGCCATTGATTTGGTGACATCAGCTGTGTTTCTGAGAAGGCAAGTTATGGAAAAAATATGTTTTATAGAGATGTTTCCGGTTCTCACTCTACTGAGGCAGTTTATAACTGTTTTCTAGTTTTATTTATCAGGTTAGTTCTTTTATCTGAAATGTTTCAGCACAACCCAGGGGAGGCTGAAATTATTAGTTTCAGGACTGATTGATGGGTCTGTTCAATCACATGGACTAATTGGCTTTGCACTAGCACCAGTGTGAATCAGAAGTAACAATGTAAATTAGAAGTAATCCTACTGAAGTCAATAGGATTATATGAGCTTAAAAATACTGTGAGAAGAAGGAAAAGCAAAGCCACATTTGGGGTGAAGTACCAAGGAGACGCACTGGTTGGTTTGCTGTGATGTGCAGATGCTGTAGGTCAGGCTGCTTTAAGGACACCTGCTGATAAGGAAGGAGTCTCAGTAGGAAGCCATTTAGGCTACGCTGCCATAAAGAAGTTGTCAGGAGATAATTCACTCCGTCTCCCTGACCCCTTTGCCATAGAATGAGCATCCAGAGGGTGCAGCCATGAAGAAAAGTGCCAGCCTATTTCCATGAGCTTAACAAAGCTTTTCCTCACTGAGCCAAGGGACCCACCACTGGACTGTGAAAGGGGGCTCAGGGGAGTTGCAGCCTC
>NW_010232830.1:0-8730 GCF_000690775.1 Eurypyga helias | reverse complement strand
GAAAGAGTCTCACCAAAACCCAAGAGGACCCAGCCCAGCCAGGAGGAACCCAAGGCCTGTGGGACATGTGGACATATGGGCTATTGCCAGCTAGGTCCAAGGAGATGTGACTCTGCCTGGGGAACTCGTCTCACTGCTGGCTGCCTCAGTTTCCCCACCACAGAGATGGGTATAATGGGGGCACGGATAAAGGGCAGTAAAACAAAGGGCTGAAAGGAGCATGCTAGAGTGCAAGCGTTGCTAACCCGACATGGAAAAACCCCTCAGATGGGGTTTCTGAAGCTTGTCCTAGTACCAGCCGCCTCTCGTAGTGAGATTCCTCTGGAGTGTGTGTGGCATTACAACTAGCTGGAGGCTGAGTGTGGACAGGCACAAGAGCAGGTCAAAAACCTGAGCTTATAAATGTAAAAAAAGTAAAAACTTCGAGCAGGCAACAAATAGCTTTCAATTCCTCCATAACACACCCCTGCCCCTTGCTTATAACATTAAGCAAGGTGATGTCGTACATCTCTGACAGTGTGCTAGAATTAGCAGAAATTGTCCAATTTTACTTTTCAGCAGCTGCTCTCTGAAGTCGTTGTAGTTATCTTCAGCTGTCTCCCTCAGTTAAGTGTCCTGCAAACACTGCCAGCTGGCGCTGACTGACTGTCCCAGGTGGGCTGTCCCAGCTGAGTGATGCTGTGACAAGTGCCAGCTGGGTGACGTCCTCTCCTGGGCTCAGCGGCAGAGCTGGGCTCTGCTCACGGCCGTGCCCGTCACACACGGGCCGAGTGCCTTTGGTCCTCAAGAGCCCAAGGACTGCCACGCTGGTCCTGTGCATTGCAAGGGCACTGAACTCAGCTGCCAATTTTACCTTCTTCCAAAAACAAACTTTAGAAGTTTCTTTCCTCCAGATTTAGGAAGAACCTCTCATGTACTCATCACACCTGACTACTGCAAAAGGTGTAGAGTTTAAGGCCAAAACTATTCAAGTATATAGGACGGATCACGTAATTTCATGAGCTTTTCATCTCTCTGTCTATACATATTAGTCCATAACTTGCATTTTAAGTATTAGAGTGATGGAACATCTAACATTCAGCATCTTGTAAGCAGTATCGATTATCTTGTTATTAATGAAATAAGCAACCAGTCCCCGTTATGACTAACTGGAATCTGCCTAGCTGCATTTTCCTCCGGATGCAAGGAGGATGCCTGTGTGCTCTTTCTAGCATTTGCAAGCCCAGGCTTGCCAAAATTTTTCTGACAAGCTCAGCTCATCTGCCCTGACCTCCCAAGAGCAAGCAGCACCTTACACAGCTTCACATGTATGCACACAAACACGTACATGTACTGAAGAACCCAACATTATGGGACTTGTGACTAACAACCCAGTAATTTCACTTCACTGGGACAATTTCAGGCTGGAAGAAACCAGATTTAGTTGCAGAAGGCCAAACTACACTCAGAGATACTGCTGCAAATCTGGAGAGGCTGGTTTGCTTCACTGGCTTCAGCCTGATTTGCTCTAGGGTTGCAAGGATGTGAATGTCACCTGTATTATATTAATTTCTCAGAGCCAGATTTTTATTTGGGAACTTATTTCCCATTGAAACTGTGAATGGGGTGCTGGATTTCCTTTCCTGGTCTGTTCATCAATAGTTAATGGATCTTACTGCCAGAGAAAAATACCTATAAATAGTGTGTGTGCTCATATGTCTCTGCAGGTTTTTCCTTTTAGAAATGAGAAAAGATTTTGGTACCATGTCTTTGCAGTTCAAAATAAGAAGAAAAGCCATGAGTCCAGGATTTCAACAGTTATGGGGAAATGAGGCTCAGAGAGGACAGCAAGGAGATGATGAGGGCTGAACCGGTCCAGAAGTTGGCAGGTAATACATTTTCTGTGTCTTAGAATTCCCTCTGAAAAATGAACCTAACAATAATACCTCTCTGGCCCATATTAATATATGATTTGATCTTTATGAAATGTGGATGAGTTTCCACAGAGAAATATGTCCACAGAAAGAACATTTCACAAACATTTAGTTCATGATGAATTTATGATGAATTCATGATGAATTTAATTCTTTCCCCCTGTTGCTTAGGTACTCCACCGACAATGGCACAGAGGTTTTGAGGAGATTGATATCGCTTTTCACACCAATATTTAATTAGCTGAAATTGCATCGCTCGCAGTTACTGCTTGCGGGTTCCTACAGACCCATCCCTTGAGGGCTGACAGCTGAGTCAGGAATGTAAACCTTCTATAAATCTGCTTTAGTACCCACTGGTGTTTAGCTAATAATAGAACATAATCTCATTGGAAATCTAAATGAAATCATCATGTTTTTCCTGTTGTAATATTACAAAATTAATTCAGAGAAGGAGCGGTGTCTGGACCACTGTCCATTTGCGTTACAATACAGTCTCTGCCTGAGCGAACCCCAGCTGTTCCCATGAGCACAGCCCTGCATCCCTCACCAGCATCTCCGAGATGTTTTGCACAAGTAGGTACCTTTAGTCTCCCTGTTGGTACCGACACAGGGCTGGAACAAGGCTGAGCACCCAGCTGGCAACTTGGCAATGCTCATTTTTTTGCTTGCTTGCCCATTTTTACGAACCGGGGCTTCCAAGCTCTGTTGTGAACAAGGTGGGTACAAACCACATCCAAATTACACCACCAACATCTGGGCTGCCTGAGGGGCAAGACATGGATCCAAATCTAAATCCACAGCAACTTCAGCCTCACCACAATCCCTGTTCTGAAATGTTCCTCACGTTCCTGTTTCTTGCTGCTCTGCAGCTGCTGGATGGGACCTTGCAGCTTCTAAGCAACTCCCTGCTTAGAAGTCAGCAGGCGATGCCTGGCGGTGTGTGACAGAGCTCTCTGCCGAGGGGGGCTCAGTAAATTACCCACTGGGATATATTAATCAATTAGCCCTGCTTTATGTATTTTAAGAGAAAAATAAAAGGCCATTGTAACTCACTTACACTTTAATGCTCCATTACCCTGCTGGAGACATTCGAGGGAGACTGATAGACAGTGAGGGTAGGCTGACAGAGCACTTACACCCCTGTCAAACAGCTTTCCGCAACTTTTCCTGCCTTGCAGGGTTTTTCTGTCATTCTCTCCTTTGCTTTTCACTAGTGGCATCGTCTCAGATTTAGCAGCAGAATTCAGAGCAAGAGGGTGCCTGTAATTGATACTGACCCAAGACTGAAAGGTTTTTGGCTAATGAAATGGCATCTTATACATTCCTGAAGAGAGCACTTTCCTGGCATCTGCTAGTTATTGATGAGGAGGGAAAGCAATTAGCGCAACTCACCTGATATAAAATTAAAAATAAATATATATTGCAGTGCACTTTTGGATTAGTGAGACCTCTTCTTCCTGCCCTGGGAATCCCAGTATCGCTCGTGCTTTGCTTTGAAATAATCCTGCCCTACAGATACAGTCCCTGTGGCTTCTCCTCTGCTGATCGCTGGACTCCACACCGACAGCTTTCACTACCTCTCCCTAACAGGTGGTAAAACCCGGCCGTGAGAACCAGCGCAGTTCTGGTGACTTCTGTGAGCTTACGCCGTTCACAAGTTTCTGCTCTGGGGCCGTACCGCCTCGCAGCCACTGGGCACTCTTCACCGTCGTGTGGGACCGTGGGCAGCGAGGCTGATGATCTGCAGCTTGGTAGGTTTGCAAAGTTCCTTTTTGGGCACCTTTTGAGACACACTGGACTGTGGCTGTCCAAATGCCCTTATCCAAATATGCACTGTATGTTCGGACCCTGCTTTATTTCTGGGGAACTTCAGTTACAAAATAAAGCACTAGAAGACTTAGAAAGGCTTGAGGAGCTACTAAGGGTGATAGGGAAAAAGCAGTATGTGCCTAGCATGTCATAAGGACATCCTAAGGGGAAAAGAAAATCCCTCCAGGAGTTGTAAAACATAAAAAAATCATGGTTAGGCAGGATGGGAAGTTCTCAGGAAGGAGAGAGTGACATGCAGGGTCTACTTTGAGTCCTGTGGGCTGAAAAAAGCCCAATATGGAAAAGTACCGGATTCAAAAATTATCCAAGAATTATCCAGCCCAAATGCTGTGTTATGTCACCTGTGTGCAAAACTGCAGCTGCAGAAAAGGTAGTTACATGATGAGGACTCTCATTTCCCATTGTGCCAACACTTTTAAATGGACATTGTGCTTCATTATTCCCATCTGGAGAGTGGGAGGTGATGGTATCTCCCGTCCTTCAGAACTGAGTATGAACTTTTTCAAGAAGTCAAAACACTTGATGCTGAAGTCCATGTAACCAGGGAGGCAATGTCAATAAAATAAATAGCGCTGCTCCTGATTTGTGCTAAGGAAAAGCAGAATTTTAGTACACTGCTGGTCTAGTTAGACCATTTTTTTGTGTTTTGGGCTCACTGCACTTGTATTCTGCCTGTCTTAATTGCTTGCTCTATGCTTCTTGCTGCTGTTCTTCATTTGCCCCTTCTAGTGTTACACCTTCACTCCTTCCTTTCCCACAAACAAGTAGGAAACACACTGCTCCAGGCCAGAGGAGTACAGGAGGAGTTTCAGTTGGTTTGAAGTATGTGCCAACACACTTGCACTCGTACCTTGTGAAGACAGGGGGGTGTTACACCCATGTGTGCAAGAGCCAGACCTTAAAATGAGACCTAATAGTCAGGCTGATGTTCACACCCTCTGGCAAAAAGGCTCTCTTGCAGAAACACCTCAGGGCAGATTCAGACATACTTGTTATTTCCTCAGCCATGCGCTGGTTTCCGGAGGTACCGAGTAATTTGAAAGCTTTTTTCTTGTTCTTTTTTTCTTTCTTCCCCCCCTCCTCGCCTTGGCTCTTCACCAAGAAGAGACCTGATGTGAAGGACTAAGTTGTGCACAACTGGCTTATTTTTTTGTGATTCTGGGCAATATTTGCACTACAGATGAGATGTCATGTATAGTCAGTTTAGGTGTCTTACCTGTCCTGATAGGTTTTGCGATGCTCTCCGTGGCAGGATCAGCTGCCTGAAAGAGAAGCAAGAGAAGTGACAGTTATTCTGGAAGAATACCCATGTTCAAGTATGACCCTGCTTTAAAAGTGGATCTTAAAAGTTCCCATTGCATGCCATGAAGGCATTACACAGCCGGATGCATGGGCACTTACGGAGCACATGGGTCCTATAAAGCCTGACAGGTCAGTGTGGGATTGCTGTGGAACAAACAGCTCCAGCAAGTGGAGCACTCATCCACGTATCATCCTCAATTATCCCTTACTACAACCCTTTTTATCTAATGTAGAAAATCTACAGTTCTGCTATAGTCAGCAACTCTGTCCTATAAGAAATGTGTGTGGCTTTTGTTGCAGCTGTTTTGGAAGCTTAAGACCCAAGAATCTCACCCTGTGTCTTGCAAAGCTTGGGGACAGTACAACAGAGTGGGACTGGATACCCTTGAGAGCCAGTGCCCATCCCGGGGAAGGCAGTGGCTGGATGAAGATAAAAGCTGTAGAGCCCCAACACAGGTCTGAGAGTGAGTGTTCTCCTGCTTCACCTCTCCTCCTACTTCTTGCTGGGATGTAAACCCAAGGGTCAAAATGGCACAGGAAACTGTCCACAATCATCATGGCCTGAAAACTGCTCAGGAAACATGCTCCAAGTGTGACATAGGATAGGCTTCGCCTGGGATCTACCTTCTGTTTCATCACATTTTCTGCCACCCAGACATCAAACCCTGAAGCTTGGTCTTACTTGTGTATTGCTTCCACACAAGTAAAGTCACTCGCAGCTCATACACATCCAACAATACCCTCCAGGAGCAAACGGATTCTCCCAACCACCGAGGAAAGATACTGGCAGTGCCTCAGTGCTTGAAACTCTGTGTCATGTCCCTTCACTCACAGACTCCGGGAGTCCCACAGTGACTTCAGTATCAGGGAGTGGGTTTTGCTCAGACTAGCCTAAATCAACTTCTCCGATCTGGATACCAATTACCTGGGCTTACAGTGCAGGCTAACCAGTTTAGCATGTCCAGGGTTGGGAAGCTGGTACCAGCTTTGGCAGAACATCTAATAATCTGGGAGAAACGAGGCAGACCGTGTGATGGGAGACAACTTCATCCACAGTGGTCTTGAAACATAAGCACTCTCCTTTGGGTGTAAACACGACAATATGTGTGGTGTGGGGAGAAGGAGGATGATTGGACAGTGAGAGAAGTCGCGTTGTGTATGTTTGCAGTACTTAACGTTCTAGCCTAAAATGCTTAAGAACACTTTCAATTAGACTTTGGCCTAAACATGACCATGTTTTCAACCATGGCTGAAGCGTGGAGCTGCATCTCATCCCAGCAAAACCATGTTATTCTTCGGCCTATGCCAAAATGCCGTGCCCTGTAGAGATGGCATCGGCGCTTCATGATTTGGGTAACTGTGTAGTATCTGCTCTGTTTTCTCTCCCCACACCTGTGTAAGACAGGGGAGAAGTTATCTCTTGAGGCAAAGTGTTTCTCCAGGCGATCTTCCTAAGCTGCACAGGAAGGCTGCTGGGTTAGGAGCTGAACAGGAATATAGAACTGTAGGTTGAAAAGTGAGGCATTCCCAAGTTTTCTGGTCTCCCACCCAACATCCTCCTTAAACTCTCAGAATCCTGTGCACCCACATCATCAAATGTGGTACTGAGAGCAGTCTTGGACAGGAATATAGAACTGTAGGTTGAAAAGTGAGGCATTCCCAAGTTTTCTGGTCTCCCACCCAATTTCCTCCCTCTTAAATTCTCAGAATCCTGTGCACGCACATCATCAAATGTGGTACTGAGAACAGTCTTGGCTGAAAAAGACCATCTGAGAGAGCCTCTCGCTCTTGTCTTGGACCCTTTTACCAGACTGTCCCTCTCATATGCACTCGGGGTGCAGGGAAGTGTTACTTTTCAATGCAATGTATGAGCATTTCTGCCTTTTGTGGAAAATTAAAGACATTTTTGCATAGAAGAAATGTGAGATGCTCTGTCCCCAGCTAGATTGTGCTAAATGAAATCAGTGTGAAATGAGAAGTGTTTGGGAAAGTGATTGAGACATTATCATCAGTGAGGTGTTCACCTTGCAGCCTCCCTCGGAGACAGCGTGCAGGACAAGGCTGATGGCTCACGGCTTTCTTTGTAGTCAGGGCAACAGAAACAAAATTAAAATGTACTAATGTGTTGTGTTCTCACCTGGGAAGTCTCCCAGTGGGTGAAAACAGCAGATACTGATGCAATTTATTTTAGTGACAATTGAGTAGATATTCAAATAAAACTTTAGAGCTTGTTTTGAAATATTACTGCTATTACTTCTTGCTTTTCAAACAGCAAAAATATTGCACGTAATGCTGTAATTTGGAATGCAGAGAGGCACACAGTAGGACCCCAAAAAGATCAGATTCTACAGTGCCAGCTCAGGAAGAATACATGACAATGAATTATCTGGGTGCTGATGATGAAAGATTTGAGTCTTTAGTCAACAAGCAGAATAATTTGAGTTTGCTTCATTAGAGAAAATGATAATCAGGTGCCAATGAAAGTAATTTCGTTCTTCTTTCCCTTAATCATTTTACATTAAATTTTCCCAAGCTGAGACAGACTGGTGCTGCCACAGGATCATTTTAATGTCCCGTGTCAGAACAGTGAATATTCACATAAACAGGGGTCTCTGAGGTGTGTACCCACCTTGAGAAAGTCCAAGAAAACACACACTGAAACCGCAGTCCCACAAAAATCGGCCTGGGCTCAGCTTAACTAGGTCCAGTGCTCTTCCATGAGCACGTCCGCACAGCAGGTCTACGAGGAGGAACTCTTTGGACTGCTCGCCTCGAAGAAAGGTTTGCAGTTTGCAAAAGACATCCCAAAGGCTCTCCCATGTTTCTGCTCAGGCTCACACCATCACTGCCCATCTCTGGCTGAGGGGAAGGCGGGCAGGGGCACTTTAAGTAGGTGGCCCTGAGTTGCCAAGTGGAAAAGGTAGAAACTAGATGTGAAAACTCCAGGAAGCAGAGTGCCATCCCTGCAGCCTCTCTGAGAATGAGCATCACAGGGAAAAGGGCACTGTGACATTAAGTTTGTCTAGTACTGACAACACCTATTAAGGTGACACCTCTAGACAGCAGATGACTGTACCTGTACAGAATACCCATGGCAAGAGTTGGAACAGCGCAGTTTTCTTCTAAAATGCCTTAGTGGTTTCCTTGTGGTGTTCAACGAGTTGGAAAACTGCTTTCAGGGCAATTTTCTTTTTCTTTTCCAATTTAATTTTGTCAGGGCTGCCCACCAGAGGGGGCCAGTGGGCACCGGTTGGGGCAGCCCATGGCAAGGTTCTTTTTGAGCAGATGTAAATCACCAATTAAATGGTGTAGGAACGTTCTGGGGGCTGCAGGAGCATTTTCTGATTACGGCAGTCCCACTGCTACAGGGCTTTTACATATTTGGCTCCAGTAGTCTTGAAGACTAGATCAGCCATTGACTTTTAGCATTTGCCACAACAGTGCCGTAACGGTGCTGGCACGATTTGCCCACACAGTTTGGAGGGTAAAAATAGGAAGACTACAAAATCCAGAGCAGTGACGGACCATCCCAGATTATGGATTCTGGACATTCACACAGAATTTTCTCATAGACGTAGGTGGCCTAGGTGTCTGGTGCAGCCAGCCTTGCAATACAACGTAAGATTTGCTACGGTCTGTGTGTCTTAAAATTACATTTGTCTAGTCCTTTCTGTCCTACACTCTT
>NW_010232829.1:0-381 GCF_000690775.1 Eurypyga helias | reverse complement strand
GTGGCATGCTTTCTCTAAAGGAGTACCTCTCCTTCACACTGGTCAGGAGTCATTTCCAGAGGCTGATGTTTTGTGGTCTATGTCCAATTGCTGTATCAATGCTCTTTTCTCTGGCAAATGACCCCAGCTGTATAGCTTCTCTCCCTTCTAGCTCCATAATACTGGCCCCATTATCCCAGCAGTGGAGCAGCCAGACCATGATATGTTAACCTGGGCAGTGGCTGAAGTCTCTACAGATGTCCCATAGCTCCCTCAGGGGTAAAGACCTTGTGGTCTTAACCACTTCATCCTCCGTCTCCGACTCTTGAGGCAGCCCTGCTCCCATCTCCTTATTGTTTGTTTTTGTTGCACAGGATGTCCCCGCTACCTCATCCTCCCCAA
>NW_010232828.1:0-19599 GCF_000690775.1 Eurypyga helias | reverse complement strand
GCTGCCGCCGGCGGGTCCTGCCGCCCGGCACGCCTGCCCTTTCCCTCCCCCCGTCCCCGGGAGCAAAGCCGGCTGAGCCCTTGGCGCGTCTCGCTGTGCTTCCCTCAAAGACCCCTCCCCGCTTTCACCTGCCTGCGGGATCTCCACGAGCTCTGTCCCGCGTGGAGGCCCGGGTGTCGGTGAAGTATCTCTGCGCAAACTTCCCTTCAGAGCAGCTCGTAGCGGGGCCCGTCTCCACTGCCCCTTTCCACGGGACCCCACTCTGCTGTCACGTCTGCCTTGCAACCAGCCAGCCGGGTTCGGAGGCCTGTGTTATCCCAGGGAGCGTGACAGCCCGCATTTTGTTTCTGCAGGAACACGGGTTTCAAAAGCAGTGTTGCTGCGGTATAGAAGTCCAGGGTGTTAAATCACTCCTGTCTGCATCACGCGTTCATCGTGATTCTGAACTGCTCTGTAATTTGCCAAGAGGAGAAGGTGCATCCTCAGCAAATGCTCTCCTTTGCGCCATGAGAGCATTGTACAGCCGATGCTGCCTTCGGTTAAAATTGTGTAGTTGTCTCTGAGCTGTACTTTTGCATGAGGCACTCGGTGCAAGGGAATACGTCCTTGCAATTTTAGTGTTTTCTTTACAATTTTAGTGTTTAATTTGTCCAAAGCATTACAACCAACAGCGATAGAAGTGGCTTAAGTGCAGTATCTTATCTGAACATGAAAGTGGGGCAGTTGCAGATTGTTTGTAGCCATTTTCCCGGTGGATGTTAGATTTTCGTGACCGCGAAATGCTTTATTTTACCTGAATTATTTCCCATCTTCTTTTTTCCTCTTTAATTGTTTTTTTGCCCGTGTAAATGCTTGGAACAGTTGCAACAAAACATTTTGCTGTGCCTCCTATGAGAAGGTGAACTTGTGCTTGGACAGGCCGGTTGGTCTCTCTCGCTCCCTGCATTTGCACAGCAGGAAGCAGCGTGTTCCCTGTTTCCACCGTGCTCCCCTTTAACCACACACCCCTCCTTCAGATTCTTCCCGCAGCCCTCGCTTCCCCCGGGGTGAGAAGTGAGCCCCGCTCTGCTGAGTGTCTGCCCCTGTGGGGGTGGGGAGGGAGACCCGTAAGCTGGAGACCAGAACTGCGCAGAGGTCTCCAGTGTAAGGCTCCACTGTGGATTTTGCAGGGCATGGTAACCTTTCCCTTCCCTTTCCTAGTAATTCTTAAGACTCAATTTACTCGTTAAAAAACTGTTGCCAGGTGTTGAACCAATTTTTTGTATTTCGGTGTTTTTTTTTCCTGCAGGGCAGCAGCTCTTTTACAGCCTGTTGTTGTGCATATGAAGTTAGGATTATTTGCTCCCACGATGCATTTTATCACCTTGTGTCTTACAGTCAAGGGGTCCTTCTGCACACCCTCTGCCAGACCTTGTTATTGTGCATAAATAATTTCCTTTTTCTCACTTTCCAGATCACTCATGAGCACGTTAAGTGAACAAGCCTTGGGAAAGGTCTCTGCAGGCTTGTAGTGTGGATGTCCTTTCATTGAGCAGTTTCTGGTTTCTACTTTTTCCTTTAACATTTTAACTTCTGAGGTTTTCTTTCATAACCTGTGGCCACCTTTTTTATTTAGGCTGTTCCATGGAAGGGTCTGAAAGGCAAAGTAGACTAACCAATTTTGTTCACTCTACTAGCAGCTTCTTTACCTAGTTCTGGACTTGTACAATTTTTTTCTGTAAACCCATGTTGACTGTTTTCCATGGAGGAATCTTTATGCATGTATCTACTAGTTCTGCTTTTTATTGTCATTACTACCGTTTTACAGTGATAGAATTTTGTTCAACAGGTTGTGTGTGTACTAAATGTACAGTTAGTATAGCAGGAAAGATGAAAAGAGCGATTTAATTTGCTTACTGTTTGCGTTGTGCTGTTTTAGGCTGACATCAGCTGGGCAGTGAATGGCATGCCACAAGGGACTATTAAACATCCCCTGGGGTATATTCCAATCATGGTGAAGTCCAAGCTGTGCAACCTCTACAATCTTTCTCCGCAAGAGCTCATAAAACACCACGAGGAGGAAGAGGTAACGGGGATTTTGTGGGTCAGGAAAATCTGCGTTTTACATGAGCAGTACTGCATGCCAGCTTTTCTTTACAGAACATGAACATCTACATTTTATTTCAAGTTTGACTGGTTATTTTCTCTGAATGTTCCGTATTTATGCTAGTTTCATACAGCATCTTGAAAAGCTTGCTGTCACAGGTGTCTTTGAATACAGGGATCTGTTTGGTGCTGGTACTTACAGTTCTGGCATACAACTTCTCAACTGCTAACCAGCAACGGAGCTGTGAGTGGGTCTCTGGAGACAAAGATTTGGAGAACAGGCATCGAAAGAGACATTTTCATTCTCAGTTGTCCTCTGCAGTTTTTTCCTTGTCTCTCCAGTAGCATGTCAGCTCTGGGGAATTAAATACAGGATTATTTGGTGCTGTATTTTGCACTCACAAAAAGGGTGACAAACTAAGAAAGAAAATCTACAACGGTGTAGTATTGCCACACCCCGTATGCTGCTTGTACCTTCATTCATTGTATTGCTCACTACTGAAACGCTTTTTGTCTAAGGCCACACTGTTCGGGGAGCTGTAAATTTACCATTGTTAAGCTTCTGTGTGACCAGAAAAGTTTTCTGCACTGAGGATCCCTCTGGTTTATAAACTCAAAATGAGAACTTCAGGCTATTTATTAAAAAAGTTAATGTCAGCTCTTCAAAGCCCTTCCAGTGGCCACACAGGGTTTTGGGGTTTTTTCCTTTAAATTGTGGAGCATGCATCCCTTTCCTTGCACTGTCTGCTATGTTTAGATTTAATAGTCACTGACGATGAGTGCAGCCTTTCCAAATGCAGTGCTGAACACAATGTCTTTAAAACAGTAAATGTTTGTTAACACATAATGCGTGCAGTTCTGCCTGATACTTAAAATGCTGAGTTATGACTTTCTAAGCACAGTAAAATGACTATTTTTTTTTTTCTTTCTTCTACCAGGAAATGGGAGGCTACTTTATAATTAATGGCTTAGAAAAAGTTATTAGGATGCTGATTATGCCCAGGAGAAATTTCCCTCTTGCAATGACAAGACACAAATGGAAAAACAGAGGCCCTGGTTTCACAGAGTACGGTAAGCTGAACAGTTGTCTGCAGCATCCTGCTAGTAACTACTTGAGGACAAACCCGAGTAACCATCTATAGCTGACTTTTGGTAGTTTGTTTTGGTGTAGCTCTTGTATAATGTTTATATTTTTTACTACATATAAAAAGAAGGGTTCAACACCACTGTAACGGTACGAGCATGAGTCCGGAGCTGTCTCAGCCGCCCACGCTAAACAAGGAGATTTTATTCCAGGCCTTGCATGCATGTAAGCTTTTGTTATGTGGAAGGTGTACAAAAACCTTACCTTGGGTAGAAGTCAGTGTAAACCGCTGAACTCCTTTCATTGGATTTGTTTATCCATACTTCAAGATGGCAGATTTAATTTATGTGAAGCGGATTAACTAGATTCTTAGCTGCCCCATACCTTTGTCATGTATGCTCAGTAAAAAGAGCTCAAAATTTAATTAAAGCAGAAGAGTTACAGTTTTAAACTCTGGTTTTACCAGTTGCTGATTTGACTGGACCATGGTGCTTGAGCACACACTGTAATTCCACATTAATTTTGAAGCAGTGCCAGTTTAAACAGTCCCGTTTGGTTTATTTTTCTTTGTCCTGCAGCGTATAGCATGAGACAGGACCAGGAAACTCTGCTGCAGTGGTCTGCTCAAACACAGAGATGTGAAAACATGAGCCAGAGTGCAATTAGGAAGAGTAGTTGCGTGTTGCTGTATCTTACAACCTAAAGTTACAGACAGAATAGTTAAGGTTTGGGGCTTTCCTTTTCTTAAAAGCTATATGCATCGTCCAGGCCTCTCAGCAAGTGTGCAGGCTGTCCCGAGGCATTGGTCCGCTAGGAACTGAGTTGAGCTGAGTGTGTTTATCTGGAATGGGAGACTGGTGCTGAAATGGGTGAACTGCCTCGTGTTCTCAGCCTTGAAGTACCCAAGTTTTTCTCTAATTGTCTCGCTGCTCGAACACCTCACAGCAATGCAGCCAGTTGGTTTTGTACAGCTCACGGTGGTCTCTGCGTTGTTGATTTTTGCAGGAGTAGTGATGCACTCTGTTAAGGATGAGCACATGGCAATAAATATGAACCTTCACTACTTGGACAATGGTTGCATCATGGTGAATTTCATTTTTCAGAAAGAGTTGTTCTTCCTTCCCTTGGGGTTTGCTCTGAAGGTAAATAGCTAATGCTTGTGCTTTCTGTGTTGAATAAACACACAAGTTTTGCTAAGCATTTTTATTTAAGTAATGAGAAGCTAATTCCATATTAAGTATTTTCATTCATCCTTCCTCTACTGTCTGAAGAACTGTCGTCCAAACCTGTGCCTGTAATGTAACACTTGGCAGCAGCAGTGTGTGCGGGGTCAGGAGAGGTGGGGAAAGTTATGCAAGGGTTTCATGGCTTTTTGCTTATGAATGCTCTGGACTAACAGCTCTTGTAAAGTGTAAGAGTCTGCCGGGAAGATCTCAGGAATATTGACAAAACAGAATGACAGATGAGTGTTCAGTGAGTGAACAACACTCACATCCTTAAAGTCAGGTCCTCCCATCTAAAAGTAAACCCATGAACTGGCTTCATTTTTAAGGAGAAAAATAAAATGTTTGCGATAGGACCTGGAAGCCATGAAGGTCTGGAAGGATCTATTTGAGCATGCTTGATGGATGTAAATTGTTATTTGGGTAGCAGGCAAAAGTTTTACTTGAGCCAAGACTTTCAAACTGCTCCTCTAAAAGGATGCTGTCTCTAGTAGCAGAGCCAGAGTTCTCCAGCCCTGTGCTTCACCTACAGCATCTAAGTGCTGGAGCAAGGAAGAGGCCTCTGGCACTACATGTTGGAGGCATCGTGTAAATCGACCTCGGTGATTTTGTATCTTCTTTCCACCTGCTGTGTTGCTGTTGCACAATGCATTTCACATTTTCTTCAATGCTTTTCAACTTCTGTTTCAACAAAAGCAGTTACTAAAGTAGCTGGTTACCTGTTGTTTTAATATGCAAAGGAAGTGCATGTGACTTTCTGGTCATAGAATCATAGAATGGTTTGGGTTGGAAGGGACCTTAAAGACCATCTAGTTCCAACCCCCCTGCCATGGGCAGGGACACCTTCCACTAGACCAGGTTGCTCAAAGCCTCATCCAGCCTGGCCTTGGACACTTCCAGGGATGGGGCATCCACAGCTTCTCTGGGCAACCTGTGCCAGTGCCTCACCGCCCTCTCCGGGAAGAACTTCTTCCAAAACATTCTGATAGCTCATGAGATCTCAGGATGAGCAGGCTGTGTGGTCTGAAGTTCCAACTCTTCTGTAAGTACTCGCTTTCTATGAGTTTGCACCCCCCCTGCATCGATCAAGCTCAGTTCTGTACTAGTTCCCTGCACCATGGAACCTCCTGCCCAGGTCCCGCTGTGGCAGGCTGCTGCTGCAGCCCCACTGGCAGATAATTCTGGTTTCTTCTCATTATCCCACTGTGTCGTTATCCCAGTGTTCTCCTCTGTTGGACGAGAGGCAGCACGTGCTCTGGCTGCTTTCATATCATATATATTATGATTACCAAGCAGCAGAACTGACCTTACTTTGCCCCCTTTCATAAAGAAATCTACCTTAGGGCCTTTTTCATGCAGCCTTCAACTTTTCCTGAACTTTTTGAAACCTACATAAAAGTGATGAATAAACAGTTTACTTAAAGATGAGGCATGTTTGGAAGTGTATACAGAAGTCAGTGGTGGACAACATACTTGCTTATACCCTGACGTAAGGAAACGACTAGTAAGCCATTATAACACCAAGAGCTAAGAACACTGAATTTGCATGAGCAGGGGGCCTACTAGGAAACTGAGGGGGACTTTTTACAAGGGCCTGTAGTGACAGGACAAGGGGTAACAGGTTTAAATTGAAAGTGGGGAGGTTTAGTTTGGATATCAGGAAGAAATTCTTCCCGGAGAGGGTGGTGAGGCACTGGAATAGGTTGCCCAGAGAAGCTGTGGATGCCCCATCCCTGGAAGTGTTCAAGGCCGGGCGGGATGAGGCTTTGAGCAACCTGGTCTAGTGGCAGGTGTCCCTGCCCATGGCAGGGGGGTTGGAACTAGATGGTATTTAAGGTCCCTTCCAACCCAAACCATTCTGTGATTCTATGAGAATAAGTAGCAGTTTGAGACAATGGTGAATTGAATTCATGTTTCTGAGTGAGCTCATTCTGTAAAAATATTAGTAAGTCTAAACAAGAGAAGCCTCTTCATTTAGAGGGTGCAAGTTTGCTTTTTTCCAAGGGTCTCATTGGATTGAGGCTACTTGTGATCATCATCAGGATATCAATATCCCCTGCCCTACTCTCTGAGCACCTCAACCCCACAGTGTTTCTCAGCTTGCGTGGTGGAAGGGTATTTCCAGAGGACTGAAAACCTGAATCAGTGAGGTGCCCTAGTTCTTTTGCTGTGTTTTATGGACAGATGTTGCTATGGCTTGGTTGTTCTGATCTGATACACTTCTGTCTTGCAGGCACTAGTTAATTTCTCAGACTACCAGATTTTTGAGGAGTTGGTCAGAGGAAAGGAAGGTGACACCTTTTATGTGAACTGTGCTACCGAGATGATGAGAGCGGTAGTGGAGGCAGGCTGTTTTACACAGAAAAACGTCCTTGAATACCTGGGAAAGAGCTTCAGAATAAAACTTAATCTTCCTGAGTGGTACAGCAATGAACAGGCTGCGGATTTCATCTTGAAGTATGTGTGTATGCATGCAGAGGGGTGTGACTGGGTGTAATTGCATTGAAACTAGAGGCAGATTTAAGAGTGCTCTGCCGTATGACATCACACTTTGTTATGGTTTTCACAGGCATTTATAAAATGATAGCCAGTGGCCAGTGTTTGATGGGATTCCAGGATATTATGATAATTTGGTTTTGTGGTGTCCAGAAATATGTATTTTAATGGGTTGACACAAGTATCCCCCAGAACGGTTTCAGGAGAGTGTATCAGTTATTTAGATATGATTTTCAGATGTATTTGATGAAAAACATGAATATTAAAATTTAGGGAAGAGAAGGTTAAAGCTAGGTCTGTGACTGCTTGAGGCTCTATTTGTTGAATGGAAATACAGCTATTTGTGGCACTTTTATCAGTTTCACATTATGGTAGGCAACTATGATGAGAATGACATTTATCTTTTAAAATGGTAGAAATTAGATACTTTTAAAATCTTGCTTCTTCCATGGAGTAAGTTAGAAGGGAATGGAGGAGCTGACCTTGAGACTGTCAGTGAGAGAGTCATTCAACTGGTTTCTTTTTCTGGTAAAGTAGGTGTTTTCACTTTAGGAGGTTTTTTAGCACATGAAAAGGATCATTTGGGGTGGCCAAGACTTGGAGTACTTGTAACTAGGGGGTGGTCGGGTGGCTGGAAACACAAAAGCAACCTGCAGGTGCTTCAGGGGGGGCACTTAAAAGTCCATAGATGAGCTGAAAGCACAGGACTTTGTACTGATGAGTGGATAATTTTAAGAAAGTTGAAACTACTCTGGTTTTCTTAGTTCTAAATATTCGGGGGGGGGCTGGGTTGGTTTGTGGGTCGTTGTTTTGTTGGGTGTTTTTTCCCTCTGGTAAGTGCTGTACACCTTATTTTCCTCAGCTGAGGAGGGAGAAGAGGAGGAATAGTGAAAACGTTATTTGGGGTGTGAGAGTGCTGGAACCGTAACAGGACACGGAGCCTGCCTGGGGTGCCGTCTTGCTTTGCAGGGAAGTTGTGAAGGCTTCAGCAGAGGGCAGTGTAGAGCAGAAGGGAAAAGCGGAAAAAACGGTTGCGTGCTGACGGAAGACTATTGCATTTCTGTCTTGGAGAGCAAGTGATCCCAAGTGTCTTGGATCAGCTTTAGTGGGAATTAGGTGTGGCTTCCCTTTTCCCTTGTACTAGGGTGTTGTTCAGCCCACAGGTTTCCACACGTGGGTTGATAGCAGTGGAGATTTGGACTTGGTGTGGCAGGATATGGATAGTGTTAACAGAAATGTTTTCATGGTTTGCTACTAGTTTCCAGCTCAGATTTGGGGTGGGGTGCATGTATGTGGATAGGTGATTGGTGTCATAGCTACTGTAAAATAACATGCAAAACTCATCTGTTGGGTGGTCTTGATGGAAATATCTGCTTACATAAACCGAATACTTCAAAGCGCGTTTAGTGTGTAAAAATCATACTTTCACAAGGTTCGCCTTCGTCGAATCCATCAGGTACGTACCGTTTACAGAACTAGCCCCTTAAAAAGACACGTTGGTCGTTTTTCAGCTTAGTCTCTGGGGTTTTTTGAATTTTTATTTCTTGGCATTTTCATGTAACGGTCAGGGCAACTGGAAAAGCTTGTGCCTTGTTTGGCTGTTTAGCCAGAACTTTTGGTTTGTGATTATTCAGGGGAAACAGCTAGCATGAAGAGACGGTGTTAGTTGTCCTCCTTCTTTCTCCTCCTCCAGCAAGTGCATCTGCATCCACCTGACAAACAGAACTGAAAAGTTCTACCTGCTTTGTATGATGGCCCGGAAGCTGTATGCTTTTGCCAAAGGGGAGTGCATGGAGGATAATCCGGACAGTCTGATGAATCAGGAAGTGCTTACCCCAGGACAGCTTTTCCTTATGTTTTTAAAGGTAAGGTCTTAAGTGTGTTTAAGCCTGTGAATAACCATCCTTCTGGTGTTTGAAAAGGGGTTTGAAACAGCATGCTTCTGTCATACCAGTTGATATGGGAGTGATAAAGATCTGCCTTGTGCTGGCGTCGCTGCTGTTTCACGTGGCAAATGTGAGGAAAAAAATAGCTGCAGCACCCTGCCCCCCCCCATCTTCCGGAAGTGCTGATTCATGATATTGTCATCACTCTCTGATCTTTGAATTTCTTTGCGGCTCAGGAAGCTGATGGCATGCTTCAGACTTACACAGTTAATTTATTACCGATGAGGTAAAAACAGTTTCCTAATCTGTTACAATTCAATATGAATTCAGTTTATTTCTCGAGATTCCTCATTTTAGGGTGCTGGTAGGAAAGTATTCCTGTTCAGAAGCTTAACTATCCCATGAAAATCATTGTGGAATAGTAGTTCCTGTCCTCAAGCAAAGATACTTCCCTGACCTTTAGATAACTCTTTTTTTAACCATTCTTTTCTGTTTTAGCCTGAATTTTCTTTAGCATTGTTTTGTTGAAAGACTCCTAAAACCTCTCTACTACTTGAGTGGTTTCAGTGAGTTTAGAAATAGAAAGTAAGTTCTGTGAAGCACTTTTAGTGCTATATGGAACTGCCACCAAGAAGCAGAAAGGATTGCTTTCTGGCCTGGCCCTGTCAGATGAGCAGGGGAGTGAGTGAACAGCCCCTTTTGTGGATGCAAGGATCCTAAATAGACTAGAGCATACGGTGGGCACAGCGTGGCTGTATTCTGTGGATTTTCACTAAGAGCTCCAAGTGTTGTTGGGTCGAGGGAGGTGATTCTGCCCCTGTATTCTGCTCTGGTGAGACCCCACCTGGAGTGCTGCGTCCACCTGTGGAGCCCTCAGTATCAGAAGGATATTGACCACTTGGAGCGAGTCCAGAGGAGGCCACGAAGATGATCAGAGGGCTGGAGCACCTCTCCTATGACGAAAGGCTGCAAGAATTGGGCTTGTTCAGCCTGAAGAAGAGGAGGCTCCGAGGAGACCTCATTGCAGCTTTCCAGTGTCTGAAGGGGGCCTACAAGGGTGCTGAGAGAGGACTTTTTACAAGAGTTTGTAGTGATAGGACAAGGGGTAATGGGTACAAATTGAAATCGGGGCGGTTTAGATTAGAAATCAGGAAGAAATTCTTCACAGAGAGGGTGGTGAGGCACTGGCACAGGTTGCCCAGAGAAGCTGGGGATGCCCCATCCCTGGAAGTGTTCAAGGCCAGGCTGGATGAGGCTTTGAGCAACCTGGTCTAGTGGCAGGTGTCCCTGCCCATGGCAGGGGGGTTGGAACTAGCTGATCTTTAAGGTCCCTTCCCAACCCTAACCATTCTATGATTCTATCATATGGACTTTTCCCTGCTGTTATATAGTATCCAAGAGCACAGCAGTGATAAAATTACAGTTAAAATGAAAATCCAGTTCACTGTCTCCGATTGTCTCAGCAACATTTAAATACGGTCTGTCCATGGCCTCCAAGTTTTGGTATCTAAACTTACTCCGTAACATGGGTTTACTTCGTCACTGTATTTAGCAGGCTAATTAGTGGGGTTATTCTTGTAGTCAGAGGACAGGTACAATTTCTGGTTTGGGTTTTGTTTGTTCTTTATGAAATTCCATTACTGTTCTGTGTATGCCAGGCTCATCACCCCTCTGGGTGGAAGTGATTGCTAAGCTGTTGGATGGGTATTTTCCTTGCGGATCTGCGTTGGCGTGGTACCGTCCGCATTTTGATAAAATGAAGTCCTTGTGGGAAATGCAGCTGGAAAACTGCCACTTCAATAAAAGTTGTCCATGCTGCCGATTTCAGGGGATTTCTGTAGCATAGGCAACTGGTGCGATGTTCTAATTTGAGCCTTCATTTTCCTGTTTTAAATTTAAATCTCTCACTTGTAAACCATAGGAGAGGCTTGAAAACTGGTTGCAATCTGTCAAGTTCGTTTTGGAGAAAAGAGCGGAGAAGGCAGATCTCAGCATAAATGCAGACGGCTTGGTGAAGGCATTCAGCCTGGCAACAGACTTCACCAAGCCATTTGAGTATCTTCTTGCAACTGGCAACTTGCGATCTAAAACCGGTAACTTCAGGCTCAGGAAGCCTTTTTTTTTTTTCTCCCTGCTAAACAGAATGAGAAACAACAGAAAACTGAGGTCTTAACGGAAAACAACTGCTTGTGTGCAGACATCCTGCACTGCAACTGAATTCATGGAAGTGGTTTGAGCAAAAGGGGGTAGTTGAGGAAAAAGGCAGGATTTCTCCTCAAGCGTAGACTTTACACGTGGCATAGAACAGGTCAGTTATTAAGGCAAAGCCTCTACCCAGATGAGTAGTTGAGAAACTAAACTTAGCATTGTCCAAAACAGCAGACATTCTTTGATTTGTTTTCCCAAAGATTATTTCTTCTTAGAAGGTGCAGTGGAAGACAGAGAAGGGGTGTTTGTTTACCAGCACTGCCTCATCGGTCATGTGAGCTTAAATGGAGCGAAACTGCTTCACTAATGTATACTTCATATTTACCTGGCACTTCCCTGAAGTGTCCAGTGTGATGGTGGTGTGCTGGAATGGCTCCTAGAAAACTGAATGAGATTGGAAGGCTGCAGAATTCCAGTAAAAAGTACCAGCTGCAAATCCCCAAGTTGCTTCACTGGGAATGACTTGCACACATTTCTAAAAGGAGTTGGATTTTAAGCAATAGCTTGGAATTTAAAACCTCTGGGCCTCTTGCAGGTCACTGAGTTGCTTGTGCATGGGCAG
Organism: Eurypyga helias; assembly: GCF_000690775.1. Taxonomy (NCBI): domain Eukaryota; kingdom Metazoa; phylum Chordata; class Aves; order Eurypygiformes; family Eurypygidae; genus Eurypyga; species Eurypyga helias. Next base: position 8,055 of record NW_010232828.1, on the reverse strand, counting down.
CAGCCCATGCGCCTTCTGTCGTTGGGATCCTGTGTGAGCAACTTTAGGGCTTGTCAGTGAAAAAATAAGAAGCTGCCTTGTAACATCATACTTCAGTTGTTAAAGCAGGTGATGTCCTGACATACATCTCAATTTTGTTCCCAAGGCCTGGGCATGTTACAAGCCAGCGGTCTGTGTGTGGTGGGAGACAAGCTGAATTTCATTCGCTACCTTTCCCACTTCCGCTGCATACACAGAGGGGCAGCATTTTCCCACATGAGAACTACAACTGTCCGCAAGCTGCTGCCCGAGTCCTGGGGGTTCCTGTGCCCTGTGGACACCCCAGATGGAGAACCCTGCGGCCTGATGAACCACATGACAGCTGTGTGCGAAATAGTGACGGAGATGGTGCCCGTGACACATATCCCACCTTTGTTATGTTCCCTAGGTATGTTTTACTGGCTTGATTGTGTAACGAAGCGGTCATCCCTTTTAGCTTTCTGCCCTCAAACCTATATCTGTGAAAGTTTCTCCAGATATCATCACTGTACATGGTTAACTTGAGATGGTGAAATGAAGTTAAACCCGTGCTTACTGTGCTTCTGCTTCGTGGTAGGTACCGCGTTGCTTACGCGGACGCGTCAGCCTTTTGCGGAGTGTAAAGTTCAGTGTAAATGTCTCCTGGCTGTGCGCTGTCGAGTGAAGATGTTCACTTAAGCACAAGGAACTGCGCGGTGCAAGCTCTAAGAAATTGGACCAAAGAGTGGCTATCTAGTGCTGCTGGTGACTGGAATTGAACTGCAGCTCACTTGTGATTACCACAATCATGGGAACCCTTATTTCAGTCAGAAAAATGGGGAGGGGAATGGCATTCTTAGTTATGCACAGTTTAATTTTTCCATTAAGTAATCTGCAGCTTTGCCCTATAGGTCAGAATCTTTTGATGTCTTGGGAAGCTTTTTGGTGTGGATTGAGGCTTCCTGCAGAAATAACTTCTGTGTTTTGTTTGCTGTTTCGGCTGTTCCTTCTACCAACCCCCTCTTCTCACAGGTGTCACCCCCATTGATGCGACTCCGAGCAAGCCTTACACGGAGTGTTACAGGGTTGTGTTGGATGGCGCTGTGGTGGGCTGGGTAGAGTGGGAGCTGGCTCCGGAGATTGCTGAAACCCTCCGCCGTTTCAAGGTTGTCCTGTTTGAAATGTTTCTTACCTAAACATCCTCAGTATCTGGTGGTCAAAAATAGGCATGTTTGGAACTCTTTTTGAACTTCCTTTATTAATCTGACCCAATAAGTTACCTTTGGCTGTATGTTAGGATTGGAGTGGGATTCTGTTTGGTTTGCTGGTTTATGAAGTCCTCCTTTTTAGAAAAACTTGTTCTTGCAAAAGGTATGATAGACATATTCTGTTCTTTCCTCGGTGGAGATTTTTCTAGTAGTTTTAAAATCTTTTCTCCACTGTTTTATACTAGTAGCTACAGCCATGACTGGCATTTTCATTGTGTAGCCTCTTGGATACGGCTTAACTAAACCAGGGTTGGTTCGTGTTTCTAAACTGGTATTTCTTTGCACAAACAGATAACACAAGAGAAGAGATTTCCTGCGCGGGCAGAAGTGGTCCTTATCCCAAAGACAGGAAAACCCAGTCTGTATCCTGGGTTGTTCATTTTCACTACCCCTTGCCGGATGGTGCGGCCCGTCAAAAACCTGTTCTATGGAAGGAATGAATGGATTGGTACTCTGGAACAGGTGGGGGTTGAGTATTTCCGTTATAAAGCGCTGACTGTTACAGAAGTACCCAGAATCAAAAACGATGTTGTGGAAAGTATTTGTGAAAGGAGCTGAGCTTGGGACATAAGGAGCGTGTGTTGAAGAGTTTTCTCTTCAACAAAAGGGTTTTCTCACCTCCTGCTAATTGGTTTCTGGTAAAAGTCTTAGATGGACTGTAGGGACCTTTTTGAGATGTTGAAATCTGCTCACGGTATTGATTTAAAGAAGCTTTGGAGGCAGACTGCTGTCCCGTGCGCACTGTCTCATCTTGTGTCATGTCACGTTCTCCAAATTGCCCGTGGGCAGCCCAGCAGTGGATTGCCAGGGAACTCACCCATTTGGAACAATAAAAATGGGAGACAGGAAAGAGGGCCTGGTACTGCAGTTCTGTATTTCCAGATTTGCTTTCCTTTGCCGTTGGTCTGTCATCGTGACAGCTAGTTTAACAGCTCTCTGATATTCTTCTTGCCTGCTCATACACTGAGGTGCAGACAAGGACCACAGCTAAAACTGACATGGATAAAGACATTGGAGGCAGCTTTGGTTTGCTTCCTTCCCTTTAAAAGAAGGAAGAAAACAAGCATTGTCCGATTTGGGGCTTGCAGATCTTCATGAACGTGGCCTCGCTGGAGTCAGAGGTGGTGCCAGGAGTGAGCACGCACCAGGAGCTCTTCCCTCACAGCATTCTGAGCGTGGTGGCCAACCTCATCCCCTTCTCCGACCACAACCAAAGTCCACGAAACATGTACCAGTGCCAGATGGGTAAGTGCTGTAGTACCTAACACTGCAAGTTCCTGAACAAGGGAGAGGGAAAAATCTCTCTTGCGTGTCTATTCCAGTATGTCTCCCCGCATTCCCACATAACAGCTCTTCCCAGCTGTTGTTTCAGCTCTGAGGTTGACTAACAGCCTTCTTTGTTCATGGCGAAGTGAAGGAAATCAGGTTTATCATGCTGGCTGCCTTCCAGTGGGCAGTTCTAGGTTGTTGCACTTGTGTTGCCTTCCTTAAGCCTCTAGTAAGTTTTGCTTGTTTTTTGGGGTTTTTTTGTGGGTTTTGGGGGGTTTTTTTTAATTATTTAATTTGATTTAATTGAATTATGAGGCTTTGAGCAACCTGGTCTAGTGGAAGGTGTCCCTGCCCATGGCAGGGGGGTTGGAACTAGATGGTCTGTAAGGTCCTTTCCAACCCAAACCGTTCTGTGATTCTAATTAGATGTTGTTAATCATATAGACAAGTGAAGGGCACTGACCCAGCTGTGTGGTGGTGTTGGTGTCTGACAACTGTGCCGCCAGCAGTCCTCTGGTCCCCACAACCGGCGGAGGTTAACCTACTTGTGAGCGGTCGCTACGGCAGATGCTCTGCAGCAGTTAGTGTGAGGTTTCTGTGCCACCTGCTTGCAGGGAGCGGCTGTTCTTGATGCTGCAGCTGTTGAGAGGACACTCGCTACAGGCATCTGTTGCAAGATAGTAATACAGCACTGTGGCAACAGGGTTGCTTTGTTTTCTGACAACTACTTGACAAAGGTTTTAATTAATTTATTTGCGTGTCTGAAAGAAGTTGGGGTAGGGTGTGTACGTGAGGTTTTAATCAGCTGAGGTGCAACCACTTTTTCATACTTTTCTGAACGTACCAGTATGACTGTTCAAAACGTGTTTGCCTTGACAGTGTATTTATGCTGCAGAAGCCAATGGGTTTTGGCCTGGAAATATATAAGTTGTGCCTCCCTGTGGGAAACTCGGGGAGGGGGACCCCAAACAATACCAAAAACCACTACACCAGCCTTATTGGAGATTTTGAACATGCAGAAAAGGCTCAAAATTACAAATAATCCTTCTGAAATGCCATGAAAGGAATTGAGTGGCGTGGTTCACAGGAACTATTGTAGCTGGTCTTAAGGCAATTATTAAATTCCAAGGGTTTTAAGATTGATAATCCCTTTAAATTGTATTTCCAGGTTTCTTCTTAACAAGATACATGGAGGGTGAAACATAGATTAACTTCTAATTATTCCTGAATAAATCCAACTTTCTTTATAGGAAAGCAGACCATGGGGTTTCCAGTTTATAACTACAAGGACCGCTCAGACAACAAGCTGTACCACCTTCACACTCCCCAGAGCCCTCTGGTGCGGCCCAGCATGTATGACTACTACGGCATGGACAGCTATCCGATCGGCACCAATTCAATTGTGGCTGTCATCTCCTACAGCGGCTATGACATGGAAGATGCAATGGTAAGCCACCAAAAGGAGGGAATCCTGCTGTCCTGTAAAGGAATTTGGTTTGGGGGGCTGGGAAGAAGGGTGGTACCCTGCTGAGAAGAGCCTGCTTTCTACTTCTGCTAGTCCACAAGCTTTGTTAGGGCAAACAGCAGCGCACCAGTTCAGTGTTGCTGCAGGTAATGCTGGAGGTACCAGGAGTAGAGCAGAGCTCCCTTGTGTAGGGCAGTGGGCCTTCAGCATTGAAAAATACTGGAGTTGCAGGAGGTTTGGGCCTTTTGGAACAATGACTTGCTGGGAGGCTGTTTAGGAAGGCATCAGATCAGAATATAAATGCTTTCTTTGTTGAAGTTATTAGCAGGTCTTTAACAGGCCTTTGTTTCTTCTTTCAGATTGTGAACAAGTCTTCCTGGCAGAGAGGGTTTGCCTATGGAAGTGTTATCAAGATGGAGAGTATTGACCTTTCCCTTAAAGCCAGCAGGGCAGGTGATAATTTAGTATTTGGCGTCAAGCCTGGCGATCCAAACCTTACGGAGAAGTTGGATGCCGACGGACTGCCTTTTGTTGGCTCTATCCTACAGCCTGGGGACCCCTTCTACAGCTTCATGAACCTCAGCACAGGGGAGACCTTCACTGTGTACTATCCGTAAGTTCAGCTTGTCTCTCCTGGCTCCTCCCACGCGGTGGTGAGCAGCCTGAGAGCCGTTGGCCCTGATGAGCTGCAGGATCTTTTCCTCCAGGTGTTCCCTTTGCTCGTCACGTGGTCATGTCTGTGGCTTGACAGAGGGTGAAATTCATGTTGTAGGTGACTCCCACACATGTATCCTGGCTGTTCTCCAAGCCAGTGCATGCTGCAGAGCCTGACTTACCTCAGGAGGAGAATCCGAGACCAGTGAACAGAAAGACGTTGCAGATATTTTTGCTGTCTCCCAAAGGCTGTTCATCTGCCCATCCCCCGCAGTCATTTTCTATAGCTTTTTGTTAACTCTCATAAGGTGTTCTGTCCAAAAATCCGAAAGAAACACCAAACAGCAACCCAAAACAGTGCCTCGTCCCAGAGACCTGCCAGAAAACCTTGTAAGAAAAGTTGTTACAGGATTAGGAGTCCATTGTTAACGTTTTTGTTAAACTTGCAGCTTCCCAACTGCTAGAATATCAAAATGTATCAACTATACACCCCTCCCTCTCCTCCCTTGGAATATTTTGGGGATAAGTCTTGTAAGATTTGGGAACTTGAGTTGAAAGAAGGAAGGCTGCTGGGGCTTTAATTAAAACCCTCCACTTTCCGGAAAGGGAAGCAAAAACATTGCGAAAACTTGATACATTTAAATGCATCCCTCGCTCCCAGTTGTCCGTGCAACTTGAGGCCTTGCCTGCGTTTCTCTACAGCACTGACAGAGTGAGGGTATTGCCCTGTCGTTGTTCGCCTTGTGAAGGCGAGCTAGCGTGAGAAGCGTTTGGGTAACGCCATGACTGGCATCGCTGGGAAAGCTGCTGTTGATGACTCTGTAGGAGGGGGTGCCTTGGCTGCGCTGCAGAGACTGCTCTGGGCACGCGGAATGAGTTGTCCTGGTGGTAGAGCAGCGCCCAGAGATCTGGCACGTGGGTCTGTCAGCTCGGCCTTTTCCTTACACTTGTGAATCCCTCTGGCATCTCCCACCCCACACTCCTGCTCCCCGGCTCTCCCGTGCCAGCCAGGCCTTAGTTTCAGGTTCCTTACCTAGAAAGCTGTTTTGCCTCTGTATCATTCAGCGTTTGTTCATTCTTGGTCCAAAATAGATACCATTTTGAGGAACTTAAAAACCAGAGAGATGAGATTCCCAGCTCTTGGTGTTGGCTCCTGCCCCTGTGTGCCCCAGAGACCCTTAAGAGGGGGTTCTCCCTGCTGTCCTGGGTGCTGCATCCACTGCTAGATCTTACCCGCGGCTGGGAAGAAAGGGAGGGCAAAGGCTTTGACTTAAAAGTTTGAACAAGCTTGGAAGAGGCTTAGGAAGCACAGTTTTGGGTGGGTGGGGTTTTTTTGTGATGGCCTGTACCCTGGTTCCACTTGAGCATGGCAAAACAATGGCTTTGAAACCGAAGCAAAACTTGGATACAGTCCTTCTGCCAACATTCTGTCCCTTAGGACTTCAAAGGAGAACAGTAACCGGCCTGACCATGGCACAAAACCTATTTCGTAGCCATCCTCTCCAGAAGGGGCGGAGAGTTTGGGCTGGAAGCTCTGTAACCACGGCTGAGGCTGCAGCAGACACGCAGCGCGCGGAACCTGGGGGCTGGGGGTGCATCGGGAGAAGCAGCAGCACGTCCCTGAGCGAGGCGCTCGTTGGCAAAGCCCTCTCAGCTCACGCTGTGCCTTCCCTTTCTGCGCCGAGCATCCCTCCAGAACCTGGTTCTTTATTTTTGGAATCCTGCCAAGGTGTGAATTTACTGGGGGTAGGGAGAGGGGCTGCTGCCACCTTAAAACAAGCGGCACTGGGATGCGGTTGGTCAGATAAAGCGCGATACAGATGACCCAGGTTGAAGTTACCTTTATTCTACATGGTGGGGGGCACGTGACCTCATCACCTGAGCGCTGTAGCTGTGTTTCTAGCATTAGAAAAGGCAAACGAGCGGCACTCGTGTGATGCCTCTGTCCTGCTTCCTTGCCCTACTTCTTACGCAGTCTGATTTCCCTTGCTGCTGCATAGTATTTTTCAGGAGCAGTGTTGCTCTCCGGCCCTCCCAGGGCGCTTTATGAGACTTAAATGGTTTAGGTTTTTTCTTTGCCTTTCCTAGCTAAAAATCAGTGCATCTGACACCTTTGCTGTGATTGTTTTTCCTACCTACACAGGAATAAGGAAGTCGGCATCGTAGACAACGTCAGGTTATGCAGTAACGATCGTGGCACTGGGAAATTCAAGAAGGCTTGCATCACCGTGAGGGTTCCCCGGAATCCGACCATCGGAGACAAATTTGCCAGCCGTCACGGGCAGAAGGGCATCCTGAGCCAGCTCTGGCCAGTCGAGGATATGCCATTCACAGAGAACGGGATGGTTCCAGACATCCTCTTCAACCCTCACGGCTTTCCCTCCCGTATGACCATTGGGATGTTAATTGAGAGCATGGCGGGGAAGTCGGCGGCGCTGCACGGCGTCTCCTACGACGCCACTCCCTTCACCTTCACGGAGAAGAACTCCGCTTTGAAATACTTCGGCGAGACTTTAGCGAGCGCAGGTTACAACTTCTTTGGGACGGAAAAGATGTACAGCGGCATCAGCGGCCTGGAGCTGGAGGCGGAGATCTTTGTGGGAGTGGTGTACTATCAGCGCCTGCGCCACATGGTCTCAGACAAGTTCCAGGTGAGGACGACGGGGCCCCGAGACGCCGTCACCAACCAACCCGTCAAGGGGAGGAATGTGGAAGGCGGGATTCGCTTCGGTGAGATGGAGCGTGACGCTTTGCTGGCTCACGGCACGTCCTTCTTGCTGCAAGACCGCCTGTTCAACTGCTCCGACGGCTCCACGGCCTACGTCTGCATGAGCTGCGGCAGCATGACGTCTCCCATACTGGACAAACTGCCGCACTCCTCCTCTCTGACGAGGAGCAGGAGGTACTCCTGCTCCGTCTGCAGCGAGGTGGACACCATCGAGGTGGTCCCTGTGCCCCACGTTTTCCGTTACTTTGTGGCGGAGCTGGCAGCCATGAACATAAAAACAAAGCTCAACGTGGAGTAGGTCGGCGCGCGGCTGGAGGAAGCACGTGTCCGTCCTTGCCTTCGCCCCTTGCGGGTTCCAAGCGTTAAGTGAGTTCCGGGTTCTCCAAGCGTTTGCAAGATTAATTTGATCGGTTTGTGTTGAGACGGGGTGGTCGCCGGGCTGTAGGGCGAGGAAACGTGGCTCTGTTGAAGTTCGTTCCTGAAGGATCGCTAGCTATCGGGATGTGGCGTATGGAAATCAAGCAATATCCCTGCTCCCTCCCGGCTGCTGGGTCGAGAGCAGTGAGGATGCTGGCTGCAGCTGCAAAGATGAAGAGGTCATAAAACAGCATGAAGTGAATGCTGGAAATGATGGAAACAATATACACGCTTTTGATTTTTTTTTTTTAAAGAAA
>NW_010232827.1:0-20398 GCF_000690775.1 Eurypyga helias | reverse complement strand
CACAGCCTTCCCCTCATCCCCTAGGTGGGTTGCCCGGTCATAGAAGGAGATCAGGTTAGTCAAGCAGGACCTGCCCTTCATGAACCCAAGCTGGCTGGGCTGGATCCCCAGCCCACTGCAGGCACATCACCAACAACTGCCCCAGCTCTTGTGAGCCCGTCCCTCAGCACTGCTCCAGGTACAAAGCTTCTCTTGCCATTACGTCCAGCCCTCATGAGCAACCTATATATGTTGTTTCTATCGCTGTGCCTCCTTCCTTAATATTATTTTCCTAGAAGACTTACGATTTTAAAGCCAAATCTGCTTTTCTTTGAGAAATTCCCAACAACCCCCATAAAGTAGAACAGAAACTACACATTTGCGAAGTAACTTCTGTTCTGTAAGTCAATGCAACCAGCTGTGGGGCTAGAACTGTCTCACTAGTGAAGTACACTTGTGTGCACTTCAGAAGTGATTTCCACAATGCAAGAACTTTGGGAGACATTATCCTGTGAAAATAATACAAGACCACTGACAATATTTGCTTTGTAATAAATTGATGTTGGAACAGTTCTTTCATAATAATGTGAAAAGAACTAAAAATGAAAATACATACAAGCACAAAGAGTTTGCTTTGGTACTTTTCAAGTCCCATCTACCTGACACACACTGCAATGATGCTCTCAAATTAGTCTTCTCGGAACAGTAAATATTATTCAGATGCATATTAGGATATTTTAGGTAACACTTCTGTGTACAGAAAGCTGGAACAAAACCAGACTGAAACACTTAAAGTGTAAAGAGTTTTGAATTTCAACCAACTTCAATGCCCTGTGATGCACACCCTTTTCAAGTCTCTGCGAGTTTTCATTCTGTGGTGCCAAGTCCTGACCAAAGAGATGATTTTGCTTTGACCACGACATTTTCACACGTATGTTCAGATAGGGAGTGTAGCTTAATTTCTACACTCAGCAACCCAGCTCAGACTTTCCTGTCAAGTTTCATAGATTTTCATTCTTTAACCCTTATGCTAGCAGGTAGAGAGCTCTTAAAGAGGGGAAAAATATCCTCTGAGCAAATCCAGTTATAATTTTTGTTGAACTTGACCTTTGGGACATTAGAGAACCTGTCATGAAAACAAACTGCCCTATCCCCTGAACCAAAAGCCCGGATTGCCTTGAAAACTGTATCCCAATGACTGATAACACACAAGTAAACAGAAAGGGTTAGGAGATAGCACTTGCCCAACATTGTTAATCCTTATGCAAATCCAAATAACAAGCATTTGCAGCAAAACTTTGCAATTCAAAAAAGGTCTGGCAAGTCTGTTCATAAAGATAAATGCATGTCTGTTTAAAAAGATAAAAGATAAAACAAATGAATTTCTTATTACTTCTCTTTGTTTCTTAGGCTGTGGAGCCTTAATATGCAAATGTTGTGGAAACATTAGCATCTTCATTTCCCATTGATTCTTCAGAGTCAATTATATAACTGGACTCTGCCTTCAGATATTCGGTAAGTAGAAACAGTGAAATAGTCAAACTTCAGCAAATGCATTCATCACACTACTGATCACATCGCCCTAGGTTTATTCCTCCAAGGAATGGAGTATTTTTGTTTTCCATGATACTATGCTGATGGGCATCTGCAAAACATGTAGTAAAAATACAGCACTTCTATTTTCAAAAGGTCCTTAGACGTACCTAATTCAATTTCAAAACCTGAGGCTATATTATGAAAAGAAAAAGAGAAAAACAAATGCACTCCATAAAGCTTTCACTGGGATAATTTTCTTAGAAAAAGTATTGTTAAGCACATCAATCAATGAAGAGTATTCTGCTTGTGTGAAGTGTTTTCTGGCACATTAACTCTTTTTCAGGGGACTGCCTGCTAGCCAAAGCTTCCATTAGATTAATTAAAATATGGCTCCTCTCACTGGAAAGAAAAGGCATGAGTTTGGTTACAGGACACTGACCACCTATAGAAATTGAGCTCTTTCTACTTACATAAAATACAAGCAGCAGCAGCACAGGAGACTGAACAAGAAGATAACTTTTAGTATATGGAGTGCATTTCTCTTCTTATTTGGAAGCATGATTACCAGGTGCTGATGTTTTCCCCTAAGCCACCTGAAGTGAATATAAGGTGCAACCTTGCAAATTGTCAGCACATATAAAGCTAAGATTTAGAGAGTAGTTTCTATCCTGCATCCTATAAATGTGTCCCGTGAGGAAGATTAGTATCAATCATAGGCTTATTGGAGAGGGAGATGGGATACAATGATAACCTGAAGCTATCAACTAGAGTAATGGTTTAAGAAGAAAAAGCAATCAGAGAAAGAAAAGAATATCCTCAATGAAAGACAGAACTGGAAAATCAGGCAGGAATGTATCATGTTGATGAACATGAGCTGCTATACAAGAGAGAGAATCATATGAACAATATACAGGCTCTAAAGAAATGGTTATTGCCTAATGTTTATCTTAAAAGGAGTGCAAATAGACATCCATATTACATCAAACTGCTTTACTTTTGTTCTGCAGCTAAAATACTTGCACTAAAATGCAATAAAGCCACAAGTGTGGTGTTTTAACTATGCAAATTGTTATCACTGAGGTATCAGAACAACTGATAGGAATTATGTCAATGGTCTATAGAAGAGGTATTAGAATGTCTGGATTTTGCTTTGGAAGGCTTTCACATCAACTTCTCTTGTCTGCTTTGGTATGTTTTGGCAATTCTTCCCAGTTTAAATGCTTCATGGAAATGTGCCCTCAGCTGCTCTCTCTGCACCTGTCATGGCTGTGCAAGATTTTTTCTGAGCTTCAAGTTTTTCAGGATCACTTTTTCTATCTAATCCAGCTTCACAGCTGAGCACCACTGATCCTTAAAGTCTGTGCCTAAGTTTTCAAATTCAAGCACTTCTTGCTTTCTGTGACACTCTCTGCCTCATCCAAATGCATCTAAACTCTCACTACGACCATTATCACAGCAAAGCAATAATGTGCAATGACACAGGGAAGTCTTCTCAGTGGCGGCCAGTTTGAACGTGACCACTTCAACGCAGCGCACAGCCCCTAGAACAGGCCAGATGAAATCTAAGACCAGGTGTCTGATTAGAAAGAGTTAATGACTCCAGAGAACTTTCTCTAAAATATGTTTGTCTTGTATTTCTTTACCTTGTTGAAGTAGACTGAAATAAAAGCATTGGCGGCCAGTTTGAACGTGACCACTTCAACGCAGCGCACAGCCCCTAGAACAGGCCAGATGAAATCTAAGACCAGGTGTCTGATTAGAAAGAGTTAACGACTCCATAGAGAACTTTAAAATATGTTTGCCTTGTATTTCTTTACCTTGTTGAAGTAGACTGAAATAAAAAATAAGGCTCCTCATTGCTCTGAAAGGTCTTTGTTTCAAAAACTGTGAAAAATGTTCAGCTTCACAGTGTTCTCCAAGGCCTTTCAATTTTCCTGTGGCTAGCTCCAAGTAATCTTCATCAATTTATTTTTATATTAACCCCCACTGCTCTATATGCCCTTAGTTCTTTCCTCTGAATTAACAGCACATCAGAAATTAGGGAACGAAAGCAGATTTTTTTCCTTGAAAACACTCTGCATCTGAGTTTAAAACGTTTTTCCACAGATATATCAGATTCAACAATACACGTAGTTGTACCACCTCTGCAGCAGGGTCCCAAGGCAGCCTCCGTAACACTGGCCTATTGACACTAAAGACAAAGCAAAACTGGTCAAAACATCCATTTCATTCAACAGCTACAGGATGCAGAAAGAGACTGTGAATTTCTCCCATGCACATATGTAGAAAAGAAGAAAAGAGTGTGTTTTGGGTCAAAATACTGGTTGATTGGAATCTCTGGAGGAACCAGAGAAAAAGGCTGGCTGGAGAGAAAGGAAGGTCTCTCTCCAAGGAAGGTACCCTCAGCTGCAGGGCAAATGAGAAGAGGTAGTCCTTGAAAAGCTGAGCCAGGAAAGAGCTGATAGCAAGTCAGCTAATTACAGGGAGAGAGGGGGTTTGACCTTGCTAGAAGTAAAGTCTATTTCTGTATCTATGTATTTCACAGATGCGTATAATTGTGCCATCTCTTGTGGCTGTGGCACGTAAATGCTTTTATTTATGTTTCACCACCAACTGAATTGAGCGAAGTATGATTCCCAGGCCCTTGGCTAACACTTCAGTTATATTCCTCGGTTAAAGATACAGCTTTTCTATAACTGGGGAAATGATACAAATTAATCCAGTTACCCAACGTATTTGGTCAGAGAATTTGACATGTGAAAGGGTGACACAGAGAGGATGCAAGAGGTAGGTTTAAGAACAGATACCACAGAAATCAGGAAAAAAGGAATCATGTTTTACTGAGCAGCAGCAGAGATGGAACCTTCCTGCAAAGAGCTGAAATGCAGAGTACCAGCGTCCCAGGGGATTTGTGGGTGCTTTATACACTTCATCTGCTTTTTATTTCACATTACTAGTCCTAAATTGTACTCCTTGGATGTGATGTGTGTGTCATTTGAAGTGCATTATACCTCGTAGTGACATTAAACTATTCCTGCTCACTTACTGCTGGGTTGGTGGGGAGTATATTTCACTGGATCACTCCTTGGATCCATTTCACAATGGGAACAGGAGACGAAGAGAAGTAAAAACAAGGCAGGAAAAAAACCAGAAGACAGGTGGATGGCATTGTTTTCTTTAGTGACACTGAATGTATATAAAATTCAGCCCAAAATGGTACGATAAGTGGGTGATGGTGGTCATGGAAGAATGAGAAGGAAGTGCTAGGCTGCAGAGGTCTTTCAACGTGTCTCAATCTTTCATTGTTTCGTATCACTGTTACTGAGTGCTTTGACTGATACCTGTCCGCAGGAAATTTTAAGTTCTGTAGCCAGTGCTTGCTTTTCAGCCCTCTGTACCATGCCTGGCTGCAGCCCAGGATTCTTGTTTCAAGTGAATGGACTTCTGTCAAACAGTTCCTTCAGAGCAACAGGCACATTCCAAAGTGTTTTTTCCACACAGGGCATGTAGGTCATCCTTCGAGCTTTACTGCCCCAAATAAAGCCCACCCACCTAAACAGCATTTTTGACAAACCTAGACCTCTCTAGAGCCACAATTTCAACTCTCTGATATCAGAGACGGCGGGATATTCTGTTTTTTCAGGGGAGAACCACTGAAGTGTTATTAGAATGGGAACCGAGGAAGACCAGGTACTCCTCAGGTGTAAGTAACTGCTTCATTCCAGTGAACAGATGTGCCCGGGTGGTTCATCCTGTCTTTACTGCATGGCCCTTGGGTTGCCCTCTGGGGCTGCTTCAGCCTGCAGCAGAATGGGCCAGGAGCCTGCCCGCAGCTTCCCGAGCCCACTGCCTCACTGGCAGGGCGAGGTGGTGCCAGCCTTTCTGCTGCCCACACCCCCACATGTGAATGGATACCATGGTGGTTTTCGGGAGCTGCCTGCTGTTTCACACCCCAGAGCCCAGCAGCCTGCCACGGGCACCCTGCACGGGGCTGCCACCTGTGCCCCGAGCATCCCCAGCAGGGCTCTGTGCAGGGTCCCTGGGCCTGTGCCACCCTCTCCCATGCCTGCCGGGCCCACCAAGGCTGCCTGCAGCCCCACAGGCTTTCAGCCGATCTGCCAGGGCTGGCACCATGTGACAATACATCGCGGAGGACAGGGCAGGGCAGAAGGGACAGAGACAGCGCGGGAGAGGCAAACACGGGGACATCTGCCAGGAGATGGCATGAGAGCATAACCCGGACTCGGCCTGCCTCGTGGCAGGCACGGTTCCACACCGCTCCCAAGGGAGAGCCCTCGAGGACTGCCGGCCCCCTGACATCCTAAGGCCGGAGTGAATGCAGTGGGAACTTCACCGTGAGCATGGGTCTGCACCGTGCCAGGCCTGCCCATCTCCCAGAGCTGTGCATCCGAGGAGAAAACAACACATCCTCCCAGGAGAAGGTGTTGCTCCTGTTAGCACGGTACAGCCGGAGCCCTGGAAATCCACAACTGAAGAAACGAGCAGCTGAACTCCACTGACACCTCAGCATTTAGTTACAGCTGGAGTGTGGTTCCAATCTTTCCCTTTCTGTCATGTGTCCTGCTTCCCAAAACCCAGCAACAGTGCAGAATTTCTACCCCTCAAAAAGAATAATCACACTACAGCCCTACTATTATAATTAAACAGAAATTAATTACATTCTACAGAAGGGGACAGGTTCTGAAGGCTTAGCTGGCTTCCTTTTTAATTATTGTGTAATGTTGTGAACACAGCAAAAATCTTCTTTTTAACATGCTAAACGCGCCGGGGGTTTTGTTTGGTTTAACAGACTGCAATGGATGCTACATTTGCATTTAATTAAAAAAATAAGTTATTAAAATAGTTCATTTTGGTTCAGTGTGTATTTGTTTAGCATGTAGATGGTTCACATCAGAAATGAGGTATTTTTTCGATCAGTATTGAGCAATAGACATCTGGGAAAGCAAATAAAAAGAACAGATCAATAAATTTTCAAAAGAAAGCTTGTTAAGGCAGAAATGTTTGGTCCTGGCACAACTAGATTATTTTTGAATATTCACTGTTTCCAGAGGAATCAATCCCTCTCCAAAAAGATAAATATGAAGTTGCCTTTTTGAGAGGAACAAACCAGCGCAAGAGCATAAACTGGACACACCAAGCACCGAGTGCCCTCTGGCCCACAGTGATGGGCAGAACCGACTCCTGTGGGCGATGGCCCCATCCCTTCCAGCGACGCTTCTAGGCTGGCTGTATGAACGAAGGGGGGCTCTGCTGTGCTGAACCAGGCAGAGCACCTGGGAGAAAGAAATTCTGATTTCCAGCTCCTGGGCAGCCTTATACAGGAATTCGGCAAAGATTTTGGCAGATGCAGAAAAATAAGTGTAGGCATCCAGTTCACTTGAAATGCAAATGAGGAAACAGCGAGTCGGTTTATGTGCTTTCAGGGTTAGGCAGCAGCCAAGCAAAGATTTTTTTTTAAACTGCAATTTTACATTTAGGTATAGGAGTGGAGCTTTAAATGGGTTGTACTGCTTTAGGTACCAAAGCTTTTCACGCGATCTAACTCTGTGTTCCTGCATTAAATAAAAGTCCTAGAGAGCCACTTCTTCTTAGCCACATACCTGATTCATCACTCTTTGGAAGTCTACAATAAATCTGTCACGGAAGCCTGCTAATTGCTAGTAAATCACCAAAGTTGGAAGTGTCACAAGCATATCCAAAAAGAGTGAAAGTGAAGAGCCGAACATCCAAAGAGCTCTGGGGTGAAATTCTGTCACTTTACAGATGAACCTGTAATCTATGTGAAAATAAATGATGTATAATGATTACTAAATTTGAAATCAAATCTTCACATGGGGACAATTCAATAAGGTTAGGTGATTATAGGACTATGCAGCAGCATCAATTATGGAGCCAGAAATAGTGTCACATCCCTCAGAGGCTACAAAAACTCTGCATTGCTTTATTCACCAACATCAGAGGACATTCACTTTCATCAAACAGTCTGGGGGTTCTCGTTTGTAAGAAAAAAAAAAGAAAGACAAAACGGAAGGCATGAGCCCAAAAATGACTGGCAATGATCCTAACTTATCATCTGAGCTACCATTTGCTCTGCCAATTGATGGGAAATGAAGTGTGATCAATTCTAGTCCATTGTACATCGTTCCCATTGACTGACCTGCCAAAGCCTTGATTGAATAATTAGTTAAAATAGCAGTATCTGCCATTTTGCACAATGCTCATAAGACAAAGCCCTACCGTTTTCATAAAACAGACTATTACCACATTATCTGTAACTTCACATTTTCTTTCACATGTATGACTAAGCCTTGATATTGCCAAAATATGGAATAAAAACATAACGGTACATAAGAAGTAGTAAAATCCAAAAGCATGAAATCTAGAGGTCAGTGCAACCCCTGAAGTAATATAACATACATTTTTAATCTTACAGATGGATAATAAGCCATATCAGAAAGGATTAGATCTGTGCTCCTCATTTACAATACTTCACTTTAAGTGGCAACCTGTCTATTTTCCATTCTCAGTATCAAGGGAAACAGCGCTAACTCAGGTACTCGGTAGGGACTGACAGCAATGCTGACATTTTAATAGCAGCTACTGTTTAAGAGCACTATCACCATCCTGTGATTCTTAAATAAAGATTTAATCTACTTTTGATGCAGCAGAGCACTTCAGACCAGGCAATCTGCTGTTAGGGCACATGAAAAGACAGGGGTTTCTTTACTCCCATCCCCCAGCCCCACACCGGGTGTGTAACAAGCTGTTCCAAAGCCATACATTAGACTAGGAGAGGCACTGCCCAACGTTATACTTCACATTACAGTCTCAAGTCTGAACTGCCTGCAAACGGGGACACTACATTTACTTTTCTATCTCAGACAAATGGTGTTAACTGCAAATACAAATCAGTTATTCAGTGCAAAAATGACACATGACTTGTAAACTGGGCTCTTTATAAGTACCTTGGCGTTTCCATGTTTAGTTCACACGCAGGGACATGGTTCCCAAGTATCCAGATGCCACAGCAATATCTAAAGACACCACTTCGCCCCAAACCATTCTGCTGTGGTTCTGGGTGTGCTCATCACCTTTCCCTTCAATTCTCTCATCTGCTAATGAAGAGCAAGACCAGAAAGGGATATGTACAAGCTGAAAATGCAAATGCATCATCTAAAATGCAGGAAAGTGCTAGTGGCTTCTAAGACAAAAATGGAGAAACCACGTGAAAGAGAAAATATCCTACGCCACATCATGGATGACTAATTTCTTCCCACACTATGCTGTAATAAATCCTAGCTTTGCTAACACAAGGATAGGAAAGCTCTTTCCCAGAGCTAATAAAGACATGCCCTGCTTAGTGCTCACTTCAGTGTGCATAAATGGAAGGCATTTCTGGTTTGCCAGGCACTGGCACCTCAGATAATCCAAAGAAAACAGATTCATCTTTCCCTCTGGGCTGCCAGCAGGTTAAAAGCGTAATGCCGTAGCTTTGTATCCACACAAGGCTTCCTCCGGACAGTACACCAACCCCATCCTACGTTTTTATTACTGAACTGGCAGAAAAGAGGTACCAGCGCGATCCCAGCGCGCTCGCTGGCTGATGTGTTTTTTCGACCCCTGCGCTTGACAGGTGTGTGCAGTAGCTGGGACACGCTGCAGTGTATTTCTGCGGCTGCTGCTGTAGTGCAGTAGTTTGCATAACACTTTGAAGTGAATGTTCCTGAGGAGGGGAAATCTGCATTACAGAGCCAATACTTGTATCACAGACAAACTATATATTCAGGTTCAGTGCATATCTTAATGTCAAACCAGCCTTCCCGTGCAACTCTCTATGGACAGGATTTTTAAAGTTGGGAAGGGACGCAAGTTGGGCTGATGGCCGGCCTGAATTGTTTCAACAGTATTTGCCGACAAGTACAGGCTATGTAAGCTCTGTGTAGGGTACAAACTCTTACTATGGAAATATTAATTACGTGTATATTTACTATTTGCAGACAAATATAGTCTGAAGGAATCTGGTTCTGTGAGTTTTGCATGTGGAAATAGGTTTCTCTTGTATGTTCTGAATGATGCCTTTTAAACCTATCTGAAGACCTGTTATCCAACATTATCTTACAATATTTTACTATGTGTTTGTCCCTCCTGAGTAAAAGACTGGAATTACCAACTCTAGCCCACAGACAGACAAACGTTAACACACCGTCTTCCTGGGGAATAACCACACAGCTCCTGTGTTACCCGTGGCAACTTGGGTCTCAGTAGTTAGTCGGCCTCTCTTCAAGAACAAAAAACCTATCTGTGGTTTTCTACAGGGCTTAGCTCTGGTGAGTATTAATTAAGCACTGTGAGTATCACGGTAGAAAAAATGCCTCCTTTCTCCCTGCTAGCAAGACTAGTAGCAGGGGGTACATAAAATAAAATATTCTACCCTTTCCAGATTAGCCCAAAGCACAAACAAGTACTAGCATTCTCTTTGTTCTTCTTACCCAGAGCAAAAGCTACATCAAGTTTGAGAAAGACAGTAGCATCTTGAGCAAACTTGCTCCAGGAATCAATCAACTTATCTCATCCAGGAAGAGGTAGGATGTCTAGACTTGTACATTTGTGGAAATGGTTACTAGGCATTCAGCAATAATGACAACATGATGGGCTGACAAGACTTTTATTTTCCTCTGAGATTGGAAAATTCTGATTCTGCTTGGCAGTAAATGTAAATTATTTACAGTGTAAAGATTTGGTAGATACCATGCAGCCTACTGCACATGGGTGTATGTAATTCTTATATACCATAATTTTGCACTATATATGCATTGATAAAATTAATAGAACTGCAGGCAGAACATTTCTATCTTGAATAATTTTCCACATATTAACCATCCATCTTAATACCATGCCTTTTCTTATCTGATTATTTTATTAAGAATTGGTAGGGGTTGTTATTCAGCTAAAGCTTACAGAATGAAGGAAAACTTGCAGTTGTTTAGCAGGATAAAGTGGATAAAGAAGCCTCAATACCCCGTCAGATGCCAACACCCTCCAAAATAACATTTACTACATGGATTTTCACAGGCAGCAGTTTCTATTTACTGAAGTGGTAAATGCAGTCTTGCAATATCTGAAAGAATTAAACCTCCTCTGTGAAAATTAGCCATCCAGCATCACAGGAGGTTCCCCTTTATCCAGCAACAGTTAAATTTTGCTCTAAGGAGATTAAATTTCCCTGTTACAACCTGCTTCCACCTAACATACTTCAGCAAGCTTTCTGAGGCAGGCTGGCATCACTGATTTCTCTCTCAAACCCAGGCTGCTTCCTTTGCACCAGGCTTCTACACTCACCGTTTTTTCAGAGTTTTTTCCTTCCTTTCATGGTTGCTCACATTCCACAGTATATATTTATTTTCTAGGCTAAAGTCTTGCTGCCACATATATGCCATTGCAGTGACACAACATAAATGAAGCACATACAGTTCAGAAATAAAGCCCATCCCTGAAATTCATTTTGAAGGATGAAATTCATCAAAAATTGAGAATGTTAATTTTAGGATGTCATAGAACTCAGCTGGGCATGCTATAGATTTCAAACTCTTCTATTTCGTTTGAGTTTTCTATCAGCATGAGTCTACCAAAGACTTCGTATGAACAAACTGCAGCCTATGGAAAGCTCATAAATGTATTTTCTGTATGTATTCCTCCCTTGTTAAAAACTTACAGATGTTATTTTAATAAAGCATGGTTTTGTTTTCTGTTTTTTTCCTCTTGGGAATATAGTGATGGTTGCTTATGACTTAAACCTGCAAATTAACAGCATTTCTGGACCTCAGTAGACAACCTTCCTTTTAGTGACCACTAAAGGCTATTCTTGTCTCAGGCATCACCAGCAGAGAAGGATTATTTACTGCATATAGTAGTCTTACATCGATTAACCGTTTAGTCTTCTTACCATAATGCAAATTGTTACAATTTTATTATATATTTCATAATATTGGATGTCTTTCTTAAATCTCCAGCTCCCGGCATAATGGGACTACAAGAGAACAAGTTTCTCAGAGTGGCCGAGAAACTGGGAAGTGTAACGTTAACCACACAATGAAACTTCAAAAGCAAAGGAAAAAATAAACTTCAAATATAATATTTGCATTTATAGCTTATGATTTTTAAACCAATATATTAATGGGACACAATTTCTGGTTGTCTGCCTTGGATTGTCTAGAGCTGGATATCTAGCTGTGAAGAATGATCATATACACTCAGGTCAGATTTCTGTAGTTACCACAAGTGAGATGCTGCTGCTGAAGCTGTGTGTCCTCTCTACCCAGCAGTTTTGAGCAGTCCTAACTGGGAAGTGTTGCGTCATATTCTCCTCTTTCACCCTCTTAGTGTCAGGATTCCCACCCGGTGTTTGGAGAACAGTGCTTCATATGGCTCTGCCTCCAACTAAGCCCAGCATTTCCTCTGCTTCACTTTAGTATGTCCTTCTCCCCAAAATCAGTTCTGTAGCGAGACGTGAGAATTTCCTGCATACACAGTTTCTGCAGGGTAACATGCCTTCAGTGTCACAGCAACTCCTCTCCGCTTGGCCGCCATACTCCAGGGCATGCAAGTCTATTCCTACTCCCTCCCTCTAGAACAGATGCACTGGAGCCTCTATTTGCTTTATTCTTCACATTTTAGCAAAAAGGCTATTGTGCCACTTCCCCTCCACTTCTCTCTCCTTCTGAAGCACAGGCCACTAAAGACCCACCTGCAAGGCGTCCCGCTAAGAGCAGAAGGTCATTTGGACCTCTCTTCCTCTCTGCTCTTGCCTTCCTCCCAAGAAAAACTCAGCGACTCTTCAATTCATTCTTGCAGGCAAAATTTCTGCTCACCCTGGGAGAGTGAAGTTACTGCATTTCAGTCTCTCTCTCCAGTTCTTGGCACTCACATGCAACTCTCAGAGTGACAATGTGAACGAAAGGCAATTTAAAAAAAAAAAAAATTCTGAGTGAGATTGTAACTGTCTCCTTGGAACCCTCAGCAAAATCCTTCATGCCAAATGGGAGATGTTACAAGCTGCCTGAAAAACTGATCCCGAATGAATGAGTCACCTTCTCAGTAAGTAAGACTTGGCAGGACTGATTTGCATCACAAAGCCACCACTGCCTTCTGGCATCCTGAAGGCACTGTCAGTGAAAAAGCCAAGGACTGAATGGATACAGATGCAGGTAAGAATCACTCCTAGGGCAGGCGTTAGCTGCAGAGCTGGCCTGAACTTGGGCAACTACTGCTCTCCACCACTTTCCTACCCACACGAGAAAGCCTGTGATCTGTCTCAGAGGACGCTTTCAGCTTGGGTTAACGCAGTCAGGAAAGTACAGTATGGAGCCCTGACGCTGGCTCTCTCCAGGCTGGACAGCTTCCTAATTCATGCAATGTGGGGGCACATCGATCACACATGCTGTTATTTCCCAAGTCTCAATGGACGGTTCAATGATGAGATGCTGTTGTTCCTCCAGCACAATCCCTAAATTTTCTACAGTGAACTATGATCTTCAAGAGCTGCTGGAGCAAAGCTATGCCATGAAAGACCACCATGGCTTTCATCCATGTAACTTCATTTTGGCATAGAAGAGCGAGCATCTTCTAAAAAGCTCTTCCTTGGTTAGCAGTAAATATGTAATATTGTAATTTATCACCAACAATCCCATTACTACACTGAAACTAAATCCATTTAAAGAACTTTCAACCCCTAAAGAGTTTCAAGCAATTCCCAGTAAATTTCCATGTCTAGATATGTCAATAAATTCAGTCTCTTAAGCAGCGAGAATAATCCACCATGGGAATAATACCACATTTACCAAATGTGTGCAAATAAATTTGACTAACAAAAAATATCAGTTTAAAACCAGAGACAAATACTATTTGTATGTATCAGTATTAAGCATAATTTTGCCCTATTTCCTTTGTTTTGTACCAGACAAACTGCAGAAGTGTGATTCCTTCACAGCCAATAATCTTGCTCGCTTCACCTTTTACCCCAGCCTCTTCATGAAATTCGTTCCAGCTGCTGAGTGTGACAGGTATGCAGCAATATATGCTTGGTGATGAGCATTTGTGACAGCATTTAAGTTGACCCAGTTTTCGAGGTTGTTCATGTATCTTGGTGGAAACAAATCCCTATCAATGAATAGGATAGGAATGCTATTATTACATTATTGTCTCTACCGACCCTCCCAAAGAGGAAAAGAGACACTCTTCCTCTGTATTCAACCCTTCTCATTCTTAGGTCATTTTTATTATAGAGGCACATTATTGTTACAACAAAGCAAGTGTATTATGCCAAAAAAGCAGTTCTATCGGGAACACAGCTATATGGTAAAGAACTGCTTTGTACTACGCTGCATCACACCCTCACAATCAAGCCGAATTCTACCAGACCTGTGTGTACAAATGCTTCCTTATTAGTTTCTTTCAAAACAACCGTACCAGTCCATGATCACACCTCTTCTCCTCTCTGAACACCTACAGGGCTCCTTGGCATAGGTCTGGCATCTGATTTCCTCCCTTGATGGTAGCACAGACAAAGCTATTTCCATTACCCACATCCTGAAGAAGCCAATAACCCCCACTGCCGTTTCAATAAGGCTCCAGAAAATCATATTTCTTTAGCCTTTTTTTTTTTTTTGGCAAACGAACAGCTACACTTGGTCCTCCCACTGACCACCTACAAAATCAGACCAGTAATGCTTTGAAAGCTTCCTTTGTTACCTTCTCTGCTTAGTTGTCACATGGGCACAGCCCTGCTTGCTTACTGTTAAATACAAATTTCATCTTACTATTTACAGTCCTGCTTCTGAAGTGATTTTTACAAGCAAGAATAATGGTAGTTTATTGCTCTCGAGCCAAGTATTCTCTGGTCAAAACCAGAAAAGCAAATATAAAATCCTATCTCCCTCTCTTCCACATCAGATTTGCTTAATAAAAAAGGACATTTTGTTTTTCTCCCCATGTATCTCTTAGCACCTGCTATCCAAATTTCAAGCTAGGTTCTTTCTCTTTCTTCTATTATAGAGAATAATCAGGATTCTGTACTCGCTGCCAGTTGGCAACTTGGTTGATAAGGAGGAAGGCAGAAGAGGAATTCAAAGTTCAGTACTCCTTTCCATCACTTAAGACAAAATCAGCCAAAGAAAGAGAAAATCTGATGTGAGTAACGAGAAGAAATGGTGAACAGAGACCGTACATGCTTGCCTGAAGGCTAAAGAAGCTAGTTGATGCTCTGAGGACTGTGAGGAGTTCTGTGCAGACTGGTCGTTGGATAATACGCAGAAAGAGGAGCAGAGGTCCCAGCCTTCCGCTCACACTCCCACTTCCTCAGTTCTTTGTGCCTAGAGGCACAGCTCCAACAAGAAGTACAAAGTACTCTGACCCCCATATTAGTTTGTAGTTTAGAGATGAGGGTTGTATCCTTAGAGAAAGAATTGTAAATCAACTCCGGCAAAGGAAGACGTGAAGGCTTTGCCTTCCGCCTTGTAGAAAAGCATTCTAACCACCAGGCTACTCTTCAGTGCAAAGCAGAGGGTCTTCTTGTTTAACTGAGGATTAGATGTTTTTTTGCAAAGGTGACCTTGGCTTCTGATTTCGAGAAAAGGGTAGAGGAACTTATTTCGGGATCAGCATTTAGGACAGAGTGAAGGAAGGTGTTTCTTCAGCACCATGAGTAAGTGTGAAGATAGGATATTTAAGACATAGGCCCTCACTCATCATTTTCCATTATCTCTTGGTTTGTATTTTTGTGGGGATTTTTTTGCAGGTAATTGTATAATGTCTTCAACATACGTTAATGGATACGTTTACTAAATACTGCATAAACCAAGGAGATTTGGCATTTTATGTGCATACACAGTTATACCTCCAAGGCTTAAACAGTATCTAGTGCAATATTTAGGATCTTCAAATACATTACTGTGTTTTCCACGTTCGATTCACAAACATTTCTGAATGTAATACAAACTCTTCTTTGCAATAAAGAGATATTTCCTGCAACAGAAGTCCAGTGAAATTATGGCTGTGGTTATGCAACCTGTTTTTTGCGTTTCTTCCATGCATCTTTATCACCATTACTAATTTGGTAATTTCAAGTAAATCCCAATTTGTATCTCCTGTGAGAATATGAAACTCTATTCCCTTCACATTTACAGGGAAGCCGAGATACTGCACTGTTTTTCTCGAACATAGATTTGAATGTGTTCTTGAGAGAGAAGTGCCCACCTTACTGATTCGAACAATATCTGAGTGGCATCACAACTGCAGCAATAGTTTTAGCTGCTAACATGAATCACAAACTCTTTTTCAGCACATTCGAACTGGGATCTTACTGCCCTGAACACTGATACATAAATACAGGTATCTGACAATGTAATTTCAGAGCAAAACCACAACATTGACTTAATACTGGGTTCCATATGAAATTCTCATACTCTTTGCTGATTACTTGGAAAGTACAGCCTAAAACAGCCCTGCACAAATTCAAAATATCTAACCTATAGAAAGTGAGATGAATAACCTTATTGGACAGATGCACTCTGAGATTTTAATTCTGCTTCAATTCCTGTTTAGCAGAAGTTCATTACACTCCTACATCATGAGTCTGACCTAGAAAAGTAAATAAGTACTCTGTTATTCCCTTTAGAGCCCTGAGTTACTAATAAGGAATTATAAATCTCCAGTCACTTTGTCAAGCAGCCAAATACATCCCATGTGAAACACAACTGCAAAGTTCATAAAAATGAGACCGATTGAAATGCAAGACTAAAAATGTGATTTTGTTTTATAGACCATGAATTAATACCACATTGTTTCCACTTTTGTGAACTACAAATATGGACAAGTAGGAATGAAGAGGGGACAGCTACATTCACCCACCGAGCCAACTCTCTCACTGGCCCTTGCCTCCTCCTTGAAAACATCAAGTTACTGCACTTATATAGCACTATTCATCATAGATGTTTAAGCTTTTTATGAAGACAAATAGGCAGCTTAGATGTGGAGAGACTCTGGAGCAGATAATCATGAACATCCACACGTGCCTCAGCCAAAGTCACCACACAACCAGTGATGGGTTTGGTAACTGGACCGTCGCACGTATCCCAGCTCTAAACCCCACAGCGTATCATGGGCACTGCTCCAGCAAAATGCTAAGCATTTACATTAACTAGAAATTTATGAATAATCACACTGAAGATGTTGTCTGAAACAAAGCCACAGTCCTCTGCACAGGATGAAACCTGGGCTCTGCTGGAAAACTTGACTCACTGGCAAAAGGCCTCTTTGGCTTCAGTGGGCCTGAGACTTTCCACTCCCTTCTAAACGCCTCTTGAAGACCCGCTTTGAATTTGTTGCTTTGTTTGTTGGATGACCTGATTTATACTATCCAGGCTATGTTAAATATAGTAGCTTGAATTGTCATTACCTACAGCAATTAAGCCTATAATTAGATCCCCTTCAATGTCTTCCTGACTTGCAAATGCATCCCGCTAACCTTCCCTCTACCGTTCTACCATCTGACCCTGGACTATCTCTGGTTGCTTTCCTAGTGCAAGCGCTCCTCTTTGAAGTAATCTGACCAAAAAGCTGAATGCTAGTTTTAATAGTATAGTGAGAATTATTTATAATCCAGTTTCCCCTGCCTAATTACAAAAGACCTACGGCTCATTTACAAGTCATCCTACTGCAGTTTATCCCACTGCTTTGGCAGCTGTCCGTCAGAGCACAGCTTTGCCGGCAGAGCGTTCGGAATGCTGCTGAAACTTCACAATATACAACTGTACACAGGAACATATTTGGTAGGAATTTGGCTCCGTTAATAAGATGGGTGAGCTCAACCCTTCACCTTGCGAGGCTCACTCAGTTCACCACGAGAAAACCCTACTAACGAGGCTACAAAAGCCCTAAAATCCTGTCTGCTCCCAGTAATGAAGACAGCACGTCTTATTCACAAAAATCACGTTCTGGAGGTGACTTAAACCCTCCCAAGTCAGATACTGTCCACTTGGCTGCTGCCTTCTGAGGACAGAATGATCTGCACTATGTATATTCTGCATATTCTCTGCAAAACAGTGTGGGACTCTGCAGCGTGAAGATAATTTGAGGTAAGTATAACATGGCTTCACAATTTGAATTATACCTGATGTATTTGTCATGCTGATTTTTAATTCTCTGTCCACCTCTAAAGCTGAGATGGCACCATTAATTACATAGCTGGAACACTGTACCTGTATAAAATGTGAATGAACTCACTAAATTAAGATTGCCTCCAAGAAACTGTTGCTTACTCTCATTAGCAATACAAAAGTGCAGTAATTGAAATGCATGCAAGAAGCTGTTTATTCAACTGGCCAAGAAACCCTGACAGTTACCAAAGGCAATCTTAATCTACACAAAGAGAGGGTTAATTAAAGATATGCGAATAATTTGTTTTCTTCTGTTTCAAGCTAGGAACTACCATTTAAATAGGTGATGAGAAGACAATGGATCATCTGAAAGATCACAATGGAGATGTGAATACATCATACGAAGAGTGTTAAAAAATCATGTGCTGATAATACAATGTATTAGGAAAATGGAAATTAAAATCTTGCATACTTGGCCCAATTTGCATGTATTTTAACATCCCACAGTCCCCATTTAACCAAATAAACATGTTTTGTAACTATGGACACCTTCACGTCAAATTCAGAGGCCAAGCCACTGGGGGAGTTTTCCAGCCACACACTGCTTCAAAGACAGCCTGTCACAGACTGTGCAACTCTGACAGGAAAAGACAGACGTGACTCTGGGCTGTGGGAGAGCCTATGTTTTACTGTGACGTGGTTAAAACCAGCTAAAACCCCACCAATTATTCTGTAAACTGAAGAGTAATGCTAGCAACCGGACAGCCTGTGTCTCCACTTCAGGCAATTTAATATTGTCTATCTTTTATTTTCTTTTTCTCTCTATTCCATAAAATGCCAATAAATCCTCCTTTTCTTTAATCTAAGCTTAATTGGGTTTTTGGCTGTTATCTAGGGAAATTACTTTTTCACATTCCTGAGGGAAACAGAATGTTGTTCTCAGGAGAGCTGAACACACCAGTCAGACTACTGGTCAAGGGCAGGGGAAAAACTGTTATCTTCTGTCAAGGAATTGCCTCGGAGGGGTCAGTGGTATCATTACGAACAGGGAAAGGCTAAATGACTTGAGGATAGAACGCACCATTCAGTGACTTAGATACACATAATAGACTACCGGTAGTGAGAGGTAGGATTATACACAAACATGTTAGGAATAAGATGGGTATCTTCAAAAATATTTCAAAAGCAATGTGTTCACCGAAATACAGTGCCCATGCAGAACTCATATCATTTTAATTATAGAAGTATAATTAAAGTGGTACAATTGTCTTAATGTGGAGGCAGACTTAAGGGGTACAAAGGTGTTTGTTCCATGATAAGCTAGTCTTGGAAAACAAGAATAAAAGGCATTTCTGGGATAAGGCATCATGACACTACACATCTATGCCCATGGCAGAAGATGACTGTTTCCATTAGGGATGTGAACATAATAGAATAAAAAGTGCACGTAGACCAGGACCAACAAAAGAGGGCACATTTTAACAGAAATGGGGAAAACAGGGCTCTTGATAAAAAATAGCATTAAAAAGCAGTTATCTTTTGTTTGTACATCAAAGGCACACCATTATCAACACAAAGGAAACTTTTCTTCTCATTGATGCCCTCCTCAGGGTTTGCACATACAGACTTTCCACTAATAGTTCTCCGCATTGTGCAATTATAGAAGATGGAAATAGACCCATAGTTATGAGGTGCTGGCAATGGAGTTATCACTTCACAAGTCTGAGCCTAGCATTTTTATTATTTTTGCTGCTTTGTATCGCTGTGCTGCTTGGAATATTTATTCAGAGCGTTTGTGCTCCAAATATTTCCATTTTCAGAATACAATTTAATGTATAGACAAGAGCAGCAGACTGTCTGCTTCCTGACAGGGCTGATAAGAACCAAAATGTTTACAACGTAAAACTGTCTGAGAAGCAAAGCAACAGACCTCTGCAGGACAGGTGCTCAGACAGGAATATCTGCTAGTAAATCTGAACCATCTCACACTGACAGTGTCATCCTACCTACTCTCCAGAAACCTTCCTCTGAAAAACCAAAATAACCCATGAGTACAACCAAAACTATTTTTAATGTTTTCCCTACTGTGGACAGATTCTGGACACCAAGGTACCACCAGACATGTACGTTTTTTTTCCTCTGAGCTGAAGCACTGTGCTTCCAAACCGCCTGTGATGTGCTAGGAGGAACACACACACGGTCTTACTCTGCCTGAATTTCTTCAACAACTCTACAGACCATGTCCCTAGCACCGAGCACTGTCATTTCCAGCTGTGTTCTTAGGCAATGCCTCCTGTAGTCCTAACCTGCACCCAAGATCTACTAAACCACTGTCCACTACCAAGTTGCTCTCCTGCGGCAACTGTACGAGTAACTCAGGAGAAGATCACAATAGCCGTAATTCTACTCCGGCTGCTTTGTGACAGAACTTGGCAGGAAATAAATAGCCCTGAAACAACCTCTGCTTTATGAATTATTCTGATGCAAATTCGTACTCTAAAACATTCCTCCTGTGCTAGAAGAAAGGAATATAATGCCTGAGCGTATATTTTTATATTTGGATTTACAGAGGCCATTAAGAAAAAATGATTAACTGTAATAAGCTTCCAAACAAATAGTGATTTAAAGAGGTAGGTGAGAACCACAGCAGTGATGAACACCTAACCCATACATTCACCTAAGACTGAGTGTGTTGGGTTTGTGTGGTGGGG
>NW_010232826.1:8467-37478 GCF_000690775.1 Eurypyga helias | reverse complement strand
ACCCAAACCTTTCTATGATTCCATGTGAAAGTACGTAAAATATGTAGTGCTTAAAGAAGTATCAAACATAGTTGAATATGGAAAGCATGCAATTGGGTTGGAAGAACATACATCTATTTGAACATAGACCTTCCTGTCATGCATTGCAATTTATGTATTGCTAGACTTCTAAGGGACCCTTTGCTTCTCTTTGTGTGGAATGATGAATGTGTTAGTATCCAAGACACCAACAAAAGAAAGTAATTTCAAGCTATAATGATTTCTAGGAATATACAAAAAAACCCCTTCCAAACCAACCAACCAACCAACAAAACAAAGCAAAACAACAACAAAAAACACTCACAACCCACAAAACCAAACCCACAATTAAAGCACCCCAACAGCAAAACTATTATTTTAACCTCCCCTGGTACTTGCTATGAAAATATTGCTGTGATGAACAATCCAACACACTTTTCCTCCTTGTGATGCTTTGAATGGAAATGTTCTACTGCATAAGGAAATCTGTTGTCTTGCGGAAAATGAGGATTTACAGAAGCTTGTCCTGCTCTTTATTAAAAAAAATGGTTTTCAAAGTCCTAGAACCTCATTTTGAGCTTATAACTTTGTTTTCATTACTGTTCAAAATTGACATATTGGAAGAAGATAAACAGAAATTGATTAGTTTTACAATGAATATTTATTTAAACTTTAGCTGGAATAAAAGTGCTAGTGATTAGATCATTTAAAGAAATGGATGCGCATATTAAACAAACAACACCTATATGTGGATTTTTATGAGACATACTTATTCAACTTATTCAGCAATTCATAAGCAAAATATTGAGTCACGAATTCATCATTTTCTTTGTTTTAGAGATAATGGCCTTGTAATGATATTTAATAGTGACTGTGGGGCTGCAGAGTTGTCCTCTGACACAGTCAGAGAAAGTGATATCTGCCAGTCCCCCACCTTCATTCTCAGGTGAATTTGTCCCTTATAGTTCTATTATATAGCTCCTATTTTTGTTGCTTTCTGGTGATTCAAATTTATGTATTACCTTAAAATACTAGATGTGGTCTTGTTGGAGTGGATCCAGAGGAGGCCACGAAGATGATCAGAGGGCTGGAGCACCTCTCTTATGATGAAAGGCTGAGAGAATTGGGCTTGTCCAGCCTGGAGAAGAGAAGGCTCTGCGGAGACTTTATTGCAGCCTTCCAAGGGGCCTACAGGGAAGCTGGGGGGGACTTTTTACAAGGGCCTGTAGTGACAGGACAAGGGGTACTGGTTTAAAACTGAAAGAGAGAAGATTGAGATTAGATATAAAGAAGAAATTTATTTAGATGGATTAAAAACTATGTTTTCTTTTAGGTGAGTGCATAGAAAACATATTCTTTAGTAACCAAGATACAGAATTCCTTGGAGGTGTGAAGTGGGTGAGCATCTTCACAGATTTCTGTTGGTTTTTTCCCTCCATTTGTTCCATCAAACCAATTGAACTAGGATTTGTTGTGCCTTTTGGTTGGGTAGAAGTGGTGAGAGTCCACTGCATTGATCAGAGATATTCCATTGTGCCACAGCATTTGTTTCAGAAGATTGCAATGTGTTTCCATCTCACTTCATGAGCTTGATTAAAATGTCACGTTTTGCTTAGGGCAAGGACTGTTGCTACTGAAGGTAGTGTGGAAGCTGTTCCAGGTTTGCTGATATCAAGCATATGCTGATCAGTTCTACTGAAGATAAATTGCAGAAAGAGAAAACATGGGAATTTTAAGTTGTAGCCTCATGTAATCATTACTGCAAAGGGGAAACACTATTATTTTTGTTTCTAATTATTTCATTATCTGATGTAAGTGTGCCATTTCAGCAGGTTTCCTTTAGACACTTTTGTATTCAGTTTTGCCATTTTCAGAGTAGATAGACTCTTTACCTGTGTGTTAGTTGTAGATTATTGTCATTATACCATGTCCATCTAAGCTAATATTTTGACCACCTACTTAGTGGTCCAACTGATTTCTGTAATGAAACACAGATATACATCATGCCAAACACAGAAAAGATTAACGCATGATTCCTGATCTTGATCCAAGCTATTCTCAGGTTGTACTGCAACACATATTTCTGAATCTTTCTATACAATGACTCAGGAATTACATAATCATTCTGTTAATTGCACATAAACCAGAAAGGAGTCCCGCTCAATTAAAAACAAAAAGATACATTGACTTTACTGTGCTAGCAATGCAAAATGCTGACGATAAGCATTTAAAGACAAGTTAGTTTTTTGCTAACGAACAGCTGGCGGTTCTGCAACCCTGCTTCAAACATAAACCTAGGTTAATAGATTTTAATCTCGCTGTTCTCCTCCCCTGACCCATCCTGCCAGCTTTCTGTAAAAGGAGTCCATAGAAACTCATGCAAAGCAGTATCTGCTGCCCAGATGAGTTCTTGGCAGTGTAACTCGGCTATATTCGTTCCCTGCTTTCAGAAGCAGCTTTGCCTTTCCTGATACTGAAGGTCAGAAATCTTCAGAAGCCACTTTTATGTTATCTGTTTATGGACACATGTCCATATGTGGCATCCAGTTGTCACCAAGGATTATTTTGGAATGCTCTTTATTTGGTCTACTATTTTATTAAATTATGTTTAAAATATGTACATTATTAGTAATGAGCAGGCAGTGGATTCTAAAACATGCACTGCTTGGTATCCCACCCAAACGGGCGGAGTTGGTATAGAGCTCAGTGTAACTCAGTTCCCCTCAAGGGAGATAAAACAAGGCAGGAAAAAGGGAGTGGAAAAAGTCCCCACACTATAAAATGTTTTTAAGCTATTTTCTTTTCTGCATGAAAGGTCTTAAAAAGACCATTTTGAAAACTGGTATTTCCATTGGTTATGATTGTGCTTTTTTTCTGCCTTTTTTTTTTTTTTTATGACACAGCAATATATAAAACAATGAAGATAAAGCAATATATGGTGGGCTTGTAAGTTTAAGCTGTAGTAGCTAAGAGTTTGAATTTTTTTGTCTTTTTCCTTAAAAAAAAGGTTTTTTTTAACATCACAAGCCATTTTCTTAATGCTTTTATTCAGAATCAAAAATGAGATAAAAGTCAGTGATTCAACTTTGCTTAAAAATTTAATTTCCAAAGACACATACAAAATGAGCAACAAAAGGCAAGGCAAGGAATGAATGCCATATCACAGTGTCAAAACACAGAGATGGATTCTGCCACACTTCTGTTATCTTTCCTTTTTATAAATATTTAATAAATATGAGTCAACTGAGTTCCGTGTATGCTGTTATTGTTATCCTACTTTTACTTACTTAGGATATCATTATGTGTGTGCAACTTTTTAAGTAGAATAAAAGTTGATGAAAAAAAGAAGTTAAAACAAATCTGAGTGAGGAATGAAATAGTTGAAAAATGGTATCCTTGAGTCCAAAGAGCGACTTTCCCAAAGTTGGTAAGAATGAGACCAGGTTCCCTGTTTTGGTTGCACGCCTTGCTCTTACCATCAGCTTTACCTGTTTTTCTTTTGTGGATGGAAAGATCCTAAATGCATCCTTAGGGTGGAAGAATATGCATTCAGAGAGAGACATTTCATTCACACAGAGCAGAAACTGGGTATTTCTGTAGCATTTTGCTAGAACCATTTTACCTTAGGTAAGCATGCAGAATTGTGTACCTGTTCTACACAGACACAATTTCATTGGTCCCAGTGGAGGTTTCCAGGCTAATAAACAGTGAGATAAAAGACAGGATCTGCCCCACTGTGCTAATGACAGTCACTGCTTTTCCTCTGACAGTTGTATGACTGTGAAACATAGTCACAGATCAGAAATGTGAACGGGCACTATTTTTTTTTTTTTCATGTTCTTTACATGAAGGCCTTTCCAAACTTAAATAGCCACTGTGACTTGTGGCGTTCAGTTCAGGTCTTACAAAAATATGCTGACTGAGCCCATCTGGAAAAATGTTTGGCAAAGCCTGGAGATGAGATGATTTCATTTTGTGTGAACAAATTTTAATGTGTGCTTTTAAACATCCTGTTATCCTCTCTTAGGAGATATCTGGAAAGCTTAAGGTCCTCTCCTAGTCACAAAAGCAATTTTGACTGATAAATCCATAATATACAAAAGCCTTGTTTTCAGATTAATTCCTGAATTTCCACAGGTTAAAAAACAGAATTATGTCACTTGGAGTGTTTTGACTTTTCTTTACTTTCTAGAAGTAAGAAAATAGTTCAGGTTCTGTGACCCATTCATTCTTACTTGCTTGGAAACTGCCAGCGAAGGTAGCAGTTGTGGTTATACAGACAGCTGTACACCAGGACTTTGCCTGGAATCATCAGTTTTTCATATATAGCCTCAAGCAGCTGTTGGATTTTTTTAGTTACTATTAGTTTGGCATAAATTTGGAGTCAGTGACTGGGAGGGTCAAACTATACATGCAGAATTGTTGCTGCTCTGAGCCATTCAATTGCCTGCAACTGGATTTTGGGAGCTTTTGTATTTATTTGAAGAGGGAGGAAGAATAACAATCTGAACAGTCAGAGGTTTCATCTACTGTTGTTGTATGTATAGATGTCAAAGAGAGAAAAAGCTATTTTAATCATATCCTGTCAGTTTAAATGTAGGGCTTTTTATTTCTCGTTTTTCTGGGAAAATATATACAGTACTGCACCACACAATCATGTAAGTACCAGACAAGAAAACCTGCAGAAAACTATTGCCATAGTCTAGGTGCTGAGCAAATAGCCTAGCGAGACATTTTCATTTTCAAAAGTCAAACCTGCCATTATATTTACAGCTTTGTTTAGATTCTTTTTTTCTGTTTGTGCATCTCCATCTAGAGTTTACAAAGAAAATAGACCTGCTGTGATGTGAACCCCAAAGGAAAGATATGCTGCCTCTGTAATATACTGAAATGTCAGGAAATCATTTATTGAGCCACTAGTGCCTTTAGTGGCTGGTTATAATTTGCTTTGCTGTCTAATAATGTGTGTGTTTGTAGATCAATTATCTCAAGAACTCTTTGGAGCCATAAGGTCATCTTTCGCGTATTTGTCAGATACTTCTCTGCAGAGATGCCAAGTAGCACATTTTTCTTCCAGAACTTAATAGATCATCTCTCCAAGTGTGTGAAGAAAGACTGGTGATGGCAAGGCTCTCAGTAATGTAGCTTTGCCATACCTTTAATATGTCTATATAGAGAGATATAACCAGCCAATTGTGGGAGGGAGTTTTACCTAAAAAATGTAGCCTGCAGCTTCTTTCAGATTGGTGATTGTTATCTGACTTGTCAGGACCCTTATTCAAAAAGCAGTATTTTAACTTTGATTGCATCGAGGTGGAGAGTTGAGTCTTGTAACACCAGCATCATTTATCTCAGTGGTCCACGAATGAACATCCTTTCAGGGGGCAGCTGAGGCTTTAATGTTAGAAACAGGACTTGAGAACACCAGCACTGCTTGCTTTCCTCTTGGGATGGTAGCTCTGTAATACGCTTGTACTATGAGTTGTGCAGCCGGAAGGGAGTAAAGGAGGAGAAATCACAGTACATCAAATGGATGAAGTCCTTAAATTCAAAATCAAATAGTAATAATAATTTAATAGAACATTTACTGGAAAATTTTAAGGCACCTTGCAAACATTAATTGTGAGACAGTGTATAAGGGATAGTTAAATTATATGTGATTAATTTAGGTACAGAAAGCTAAATTGATATGAGAGTATTTCATCTTGATAATAGAATTTCTACTGAGAACAGTCCTAAATATCCAGTCTGGTTTACACCAGTTTTACACTAATGTATAAATGCACGTAAGTGAGCAGTGGATCGCTTCTGATGTGCATAATATTGTTCAACTGATACCCTGACACGATTGATCCTTGATCCACTGGTGGTCTGAAGAGTGACTTCAGGCTGCCACTGCCATGCTGGCATGCTAATTGTCCCCTTGGCTTCACAAAGCTGATGGGTTCAGTGCAAGAAGAGATGGGGAGGGTTAAGCACAGGACAAGGGGCACATGAATAACAAATGAGGATGGAAACGGCAGGGGAATATCTCAGCCAATGACAAGCAATGCGGACCAAGATTGGTAGAAGCAGAAACTGTGGTGAACTTGGGCTCAGCTCGGTCTGTGTTTTCAGGAGTTTTATTTTGGACTGGCTCTAGACTGACTTCATGGATCAACCCATCATTATTGTTGGGGCACCTTTCACTGTAGCTCAATTTGAGTGCAAGTTTGTGTGCTGCAAGACCATGCTGCAATGTAAGTGAGGCAATACTTGAAAACCAGCATCTAGTCTGAGCTGAAATGCAAATGTAGAACTGCCCTAAAAGCAGAATTGAAAATTCTGAAGGAAGAGGTGTGCATGAACTTGTGCCTCTCCTTTACTTTCTTGACTTTTGCCACTCTGCTTCAGGAAGGTGCATGCCAATTAAGATCTTCTTTTTAAGGTAAACAGAGATTCAGTTTTTCTTCTAGCACTGGAAGGGGAGGGGTAGATAACTTCTTAATATACTGGCTAATAGACTTGCCTGAGAACTGGAGAACCTCTGTCTCTTTTCTTTTTCCTTTTTTTCTAAAAAAAAAAAAAGTGTCTCCTGCCTTTCTGTGTTTGAGATTGTTTAAAAACATGACTCACTCCTCTTAGGAAAGGGCTTTCTGTGCCTACCCAAATTTCCAGGTGACCCTGAGGCTTGTGTGGTCATGACTTGAAGTGAACTGGGACATTAGGCAACCAACAACGCAAGACTGATGGTGCCAGACAAAATCCTAAGTAACTTGGTCATTAGGACTCTCCCTTGTAAAGGAAAAGCCATGTGTTTTGTCTTGCTGTAAATAATATTTATATATTTTAACCAGGAACCTGAGGACAAGGGAAGGAAAAATATGGTAAAATCCATCTATAGTCAAATTACATGTGTTGCTGCCTCTGTTATTGTGTTTTAGTGGGAACTTCCCCTGTGAAATTCTTTTATATTACCTACTTGAATTTAAACTTTCACATTTTTATGGAATGTGTATGTAAATTCAAAAGATAAGGAAAGGTAATAGTCATTCATGTAATCTGAAAACACACAGATAGAATTTATGTGGTGCATAATTGCAAGTTAGATTCCAAATTTCTTATTCCTGGAAGATTTTAGAGCTAAGTCTTCTTAATAACTTCAGGAGAGGGGAGGGGTTGACCAGAAAATGAAAAAAGAAAAAAAATTTTAGGACAAAATTTCTTCCTGTAGTAGCTTAAACATTGGAGCTGCCAGCTTCAGCCCTTTCACAGCACATCTAATGTACATTTATAGAGGCCACTGAGGGAAAAACCAGTATCTTGTTTTGGATCTTTAAGGCCTGATGCAGCTAAGAGCTAATTTGCTTTGAGGTCCCTTAGTGTGTTGAATTTAATTCATCGAAAGCTAATTACTATGAAAAAAAAAAAAAATTAAAGTGGAAGTAAAAGTAAATGATTGAAACATACTGACACAGGAAAAATAAAGCAGATGACTTCTGAAGTTTGTGGGATAATTCCCAGTTTAATTACATTAATCATAATTTTCATTAGACTGGTGATGGGACAGTATTTTCTATTTTGTAGCAGCAGGTAAGCTTAGAGTAGGGAAATGTATGGAAATGAGATCAAAAAATCCTAATGAAGGTCATAGAAAGTGACTTTTTTTGTAGAACTAATAATTCAATATACCTAGGAAAATAATTTCAGTGTGTATTTGTAAACTTTATAAATACAAGGCAAGTAACCCCAAATTGTCCTTTTTTTTAACCTTTTTTAAAAAAACTTTGGTTATGAATACATGCCATTTATTTATGTTTTCCATGAATTTTTGAGTCCAGAGAGTTCAGATGCTCAGCAAAATAAGTGCAGTCAATCTCTGAATGGTATTTTTTCTAGAATAGTTGTATACATTTTATCGAGATGGAGCACAGATGGTGATTAGAAGTTTTGATGATGGCACTTATGTAGATTCTTGGGAACAGAAATCATAATCTTAGAGTTTTTCTCCTTTTGGAGATGAGCCTGACCACAAATTCCAAACATGGCTTGAAGACTAAATCCTTGAAGTTAAATACATGTGTTCAGTAGATAGATTAGTCATTTGTTAAATTCATCAAATATTTCTGAATATAAACTCATGACCTGGGATGACAACCATTGTTTGCACAAGAGTTCATGACTAGATGAAAACCTTGTCAGTATTAGTAATTTTTCTAACAGTGAGAACTAGCAAGTCCCCAGCTGGCAAAGTCATGAGCAGCTGCTGACCTCAATGCAACGTGAGGAGTGCCCGATTGTAATCAGTGGGATTTGCTGGATGTGTGTGAAGTCTGTCAACATGTCTCAGACTTATGTCTGATTCTTTAAAGTCCTTCCCAGAATCTCTTTCATGTCTAGAACTGCCTTTGCCACTAAAGCAAAGCAGTACAATCAGTGATTTTGATTTATGACAAATTAAGTTCACAGTTCAACTACTTTGTGCTTATCTCCTTCAATGTCTCCTGAAGTCTGTATCAGAGAAAACATGTAAGTGAAAGAAGATGTAAACAAATTCCACTGGAGAATGCAAACAAGGACAGGAAAATGGTGATTTCCTACAGACAGATGAGGGAATTTTAAATTGGGATGTTAAATCAAAATTGCAGTTTAAAGTCTCTTTGAGATCTTATTCACAGTGCTGAGAAACATCGGGAACCAAGGGGTTGGGAGGAATAGCCACCATGAGTGCATGAAATCAACAGTCTGAAAAGTTCAGCAAGAGAATACAGCTATATTTTTGAGGTGGTTTGCTTTTGTTGAACCCTTGCTTTTTTCACTGTAGATTTTCTAGTTTGCTGGTGCACATACCTACTAAGAAGGCTCAGCTTTTAAGAGAGATCTAATTTTACTAAAATGTTTCTTTTACTACTTTTGAAATTTTACCTTATGCTTTTGTGTCTTCTACTTATAAAAAATGACTATCTTAATCCCAGTGTTGCTTGGAAAATCACTGAACATTCAGTAGATTGGCAATCAAACAGAAATAAGATGTCTTCAGCTGAAATGCCAAAGCAGTATTGTAATGAGTCACAGTTGAGTTACGCAATTGTTTCTTTCTATGTGTGTAATGGGCCATCATCCCTGCCTTTTTGTGCTATCTTGTTTGTATAAAATCCACCTCAAAGAGCGAATCGATAGAAATGTATTTTATTTTACAGATAAATAGCAAGGCATGTAGTTAATTAAAGTTCTATGAAGTTTTAATGTCATCTACATTCTTTTGTCAGAATTGGTATCTTTGCCCTCTTTATCCTTCCTGCTTGGGACTTTTTTGGTATAACACAAAAATACTGCTTGTTGCTTTTTCTCATGCAGATTGTGAATTCAATAGGGATCAGCTCCTGCCAGTAAAGGCTGCATATTTATACTATTGATTTGTAAGGGAAGGAAGCTGAGGGCTTTTTGTATTGTGCTATAAAATTAATAAATAATGATTCATTAGGGCAGCATCCTGCAACTGCACGACTGGTGAGCAGTAATTTGGTGTGAGGGTTGTATTGCTATTCTCAATGTTCCTGGGATCCCACATCAAGGGAGCACTGCTGTTGCAGAACCTGTGAGCTCTGTCTTCTGGGATTTCCCTCTTCCAAGGTGGGGAGGTGGAGCATCCTTGTCTGCCTTCTCCTTGGGGACACTTCTCCCTCCAGCAAAACAGTGAGGAGATCTGTGCTGGGAATCCTCAAGTGCCAGGAGAGGACTGAAGTCCCATTATCTTTGTTGGCTAAGATAAGGAGATCATCTTTTCCATGTGGTTTATTTCACAGGTGGAATTCACCACCAATCTGATTATGCTATGGAGTATAGAGTTAAGAAAAAAGACACAACAGTGTCCAGCCCCCAGCAAAACCAGTGGGTCCTTTTCCAAAGTGTCTGATAGTGCTGTAATTGCTATTGGTATTCTGGAACATTTAACTTCTTTTGAGATTGTTTGGGTCTTACTGTTTTGTGATTGTGCCCATCCTTAATATTGCCCTGATTCAATCCTCCTTCAGGCAGAATGTAGTCTACATGGAGTGTAAAAATCTGAGCTTCGGCAACACAACTGGGAAGTACTCAACAGGTGCTATAAAATACGTTGAAGTAGGAGGAATATATACAGTATGCTTTAAATTTGGCTGTGTTGGAAATACATATTTTAACTAATTTTTAACCATCAGAGCATTTGGCAATATTGCCACTGAAGGTAGTCTTACAGGGTGCCGTGTGGTAGTTTCTTTCATTTCGACAATTCCTTGCTCCTTTAAATTCACAAAGATTAAATATCTTGGAGCATGTGAGTAACAGCAAAGTTGCATAAAATCAACGTGAAAGGACTGATCATGCCCAGGGTGGTTTGTAATATCAGAGATTTACTATTTCACAACAATGGCAGATCTTGAAGGTCACAATGTGTAAACCGCATTGGCAGGACAGCAGGGAGACCTGTATTGAGAGGGCGTTACCAGCTGTGGGCGTAACAGTTTTAGGGACTCCAATGCTTTTAATTCAGCAAGAAAAATTGAGATGCATAGGGATGGTGTCAGCCTTTACATGTGATATGCCTGAGGGCGCTGTCCTGGTGGTGGGCCAGAATTAAAACTGAAAAATTAATGAAGGGAAATGTAGCAGCATACAGTAGATATGCATTCATCAAAATTAATAATAACGCTGTCAGTCATTGTGATTGGCAAGTTCCTTGTTTAAAAGACCAACGGTTACCTCTGATACCTGACCCATTTCAGTGAATTTAATTTCTCTCAGTAATATTTTCTTTTGTCCACTTATAGACTATGAACTGTACAGCTTACATACTTCTGAATCTCAGTGTCATTCACCTTTGGTAATTAATCCTCGCTAGTGGCTTTGGAGGGTAAACGGAAGAATGAATAACAGCATTACTAGTACAGTATGTCACTGCAGAATAAACAGAGCAGAAGGAGGGAGACAGAATGTCTTTGTGATGCAACAATGGCCAAATATTTACATTTCCTGCAGCAAAGCATAGAGCAGAGGAGTCACCTTCTCAGCATGAGGGCTGAGAAACTTCATCTTTTAAGTGTAATTGGGAAACTACCACTGATGTAAAAAGGTGAAGGTGATCACACCATTCCATTTTATTAATTAAAAAATTCTGTCAGGACCTGCAGGTCGGTAAGAATCTGATTCTTGCTGCAAGCTGGCCATCTGGAGAGTAGATAGAAACCACTGAAAGTTGGGATGCTTCTCTGAAAGAAAGAAATGAGTGCTTTGAGTTTTGTATGGCAGTGGATTTAACTGTGCTGATGAAACATTGATGGGAAAGAAACATTGAAGGAATGTCACATAGAATTTCAGGAATTGGTACATATAAATTAAATTTGCTATGAAAAGGACTACAAACAAAAATATAAATAATAAAGAAGGCACCAAACTAACACTATATAAATATATTTCATGCCTCCTTGTCTTTCAAACTGTTAGCTTCTAATTGCACAAGATCCTACATTACAATTTTGCTCTTGCTCTTCTTTGGAATTTTTGTTAATCCATGCCTTTCCACAGGTGTGGGGGTTTTTTGCCTTTTTTGTCCACTGTGTTTTCACTGACACTTTTGTAAACAGTTCTGTGAACAGGCTGGAGTCACACAGAGGTTGATACATGTAGAATCCATTTGATGTGGAAAACAAGATTTTATATTTTCTATTTTTAATTCTCAATGTCCTACGATACTAGGGCTGTCAGTGTCCAAAATCTAACCTGCAAGTTACACCAGAAATCAGTGATGAGCTTTTGAGGCTCATAAAAGACATCAGCTTTTCTCAGTGTGAGCAGAGGAAGTAGGAGTGCTGTCAAGATGTGGGAGGCTTCTGGAGAAATCTCACTAGTCAGAATTTTTGCCCAGATCTGGTCAAATACGTTGCTTTCATGACTCTGCGAATAAAACCATTTCTGCTTTTGCTGTGAGCGTGTTTATCTTTAGAGAGCTCCTCCAGAAAAAGAGTTTGCCTCCCCATTCGCTCAGTCTGCAGCGATTGCCTTCACCCATGGAAGGGACTTGGAAATCCAGTAGCGATGATAAGGGACAGAGGGTACTAATGCACAAACAATCAGCTCCTCTCAGTGGGAAATGTCTTGTCAATAGCAGGAATAAGTAATGTGCTAAAGATTTACTGTCAGGTGGCCGTCTTGACCACAGCAGGGTGGAAACTTGCAGCAGGCGGATGGCCTTACATACTAAGGTCACCCGTTTTTACTTTGATGAATGTGTGTATTGTCCTTCATCTGGACTATTACACTGAATTGAGGGGAAACTGCAGTACCTGATAAACCCAGAAAAAATGTTTTTTTCACCATTAACAGAGAAAACAACACTCAAATAATTGGATGTAGGAGACATCAGTGCTGTTATTTCTTTTTTTTTTCTCAAGTTTGTAGCAGAGTATCCTGCATTGAACAGAGAAGCTTCTGGTTATGCTGTTTGCAGTAGAAAACTGATTGAGCAGAGTGGTTGTTGTGCTTGTAAATTTATTTATTCAAAATCTATGTAATTCATTTCTGGGTTTATACAGTTATAAATTTATTTACTTCAAAAATAAATTACACTGATTTTCTTATTTGATGCTTTTGGGCAACTTTTAAAAGCATTGGGAGGAAATACGCTTGCCTTCTACATCCACATTTTTGGTTGTTAAGAATAATATCAGTTTTTCTAGTATTTGAAATTTGCCTGTTCTGAAGTGCACTACCAGAGCCTGCAAGTTGGTAGTGGGCTGTGATAATTCTGTGCTGAAAGTTTTGTGTGTTTGTGTGTGAAAATTATTTTTTTTTACAGAGAGAGCTTTTACGTTTATCTTATTTTTTAAAAACCTGAGTAACTCCAGAAACACAGAAGACTTCCCCTACCACCCCTAAGTAAATCCCTTAGCAAATCCCTTTGTAAATCAATGCTGGCTACTCCCAATCACTTCCTTGTCCTTTCTGTGTTTGGAAATGCTTTCTAAGATGATTAGTTGCTCCATCACATTCCCAGGGAAGGAAGGATGCTACAGGGGCACCTGTAGCTGCCTGGATCTTCTTTCTCCTACTTAACATACTCATTCAAACCAGGCCAATAAAATGCAAGTGTCAGGGGCTTTGAATTTAGTCCCTAAATGACAATTCTTAGAATTTACCATTATTGATGTAAACTTTTCCATTAATTGAAAATAAACCTTTAGGCCAGTTCCTGGTTTGTCATTCAACATACTGGGGCCTAATTCTTCACTTGACTCAGAAAAGTGTCTAAAGAAAAGTTATTATATTTATATCTTCATTCCTTTCCCCTTTATATTACACTGTTTTTATGGAATGGAACAGCTGCTCTACAAGGTATCTTCTGGGCAGTTACTTTAGTGTCCTGAGTTGTAAAGTGCCTCCAAGCTGCCTCAAGCAGCAGCAAGTTTCTCTGAAAGCCCTAAAGCAATGTGGTGCACCAAGGGACCATTTTAAGATTTTTTTCTAATTGATATGTGGTTATGTGAGTTCCTATGTCCTCTTAGATAACTGTGCCTTCTCTACATTTCTGACCCAGTTCTGTCACTACTTTAATAATGAATTCCATTTCAGTGTTTGCTTCTGGGCAAAAGGTGCACATAAAGAAAAAAAGTATCCCAAATTAACCAATTTTCACTTTTTCAACATATGTGCATTTCA
This sequence comes from Eurypyga helias, assembly GCF_000690775.1. NCBI lineage: Eukaryota > Metazoa > Chordata > Aves > Eurypygiformes > Eurypygidae > Eurypyga > Eurypyga helias. Next base: position 23,789 of record NW_010232826.1, on the reverse strand, counting down.
CAAACAACTTTTCCAAACCGAATCTCCTCTTATATTGAACGGGTTGTTCAAATTTTGGATGAATATCTTTTGGAATGAGTGTAAAATCCAGACAAAAATCAGTGTGGTCATTTAAAAATGTTTATTCTGATTTTACAAATTAATTACTAAGATTGCTCATGTGATAAACATCAAAAGTATGAACAGCCTTCGTGAGTTGCGGTCAAAATGTGGTTATACTTCAGTGTATGTATGGTTCAGTTCCTTCTCTATCTTAGATTCTTTAAAGCAAGATGCTGTTGACCTGTCCTTGATTAATCGAATTCCACTAAGGGATATAAAAAAGATCTAACATCCATACGTGTACGTGGATGGAAGAGCACAGGTTCAGAATTTTTAAAAATATTATTTTGATTTTGTAAATGAATGAAGAAGTGGCAGAGACATCTATTTCAATAAATAGCAAGGGTACCATATGCCTTTTCCGTCGGCAGGAGGCAAAACACAGACCATTATTCTTGACCATCATGCATTTCCATCATTAATTACAACTTGTGCTGTTAGTTGCACAGCATGCTACATGCCAGCTACATTCTAGATACCTTATGTGTAATTTTGATAACAAATGTGCTGGGAATGGAGTGTCATGTCTCTGTTCTTCACTAAAATGTGACACGTTCTGGAGTTTGAGTGTTTTCTTCTGAAAATTGATTCTCTTGCCCCCATTTTCAAATGAACTTTTTGAAAAAAAGAGGTATTTTAGAGGCATTATAAATATAACTTTTACTGGAATACAAAGGAAGTAGTACTGGGTCAACCTTTGCTGTGCAGACTTGCAGTGCCAGCTCTTGGTGTTTACTCAGTTAAGATCATTAAACTAGTGACTGCAATTAACTGTGATACAAGAGAAATCCTCTTTCTTTCTCCCCTCCCACAACGACACAAATATTCAATAGCAGCAAACAGTGTAGGTGCATTAAAAATGATTAAAATTTATGCTGCCTTTTTGCAGGGACTCAGAGTAGAAAAAAAGAAGGAATTAATTTAGAGCAGACAAGAGAGGAGACATCCTTCCTATTTTTGAGCTGGTGGTTGTAAGATAATACATGACTGTGTTCCAAAAAGAACAGGAGACAAGCAGATATATTTTGTTCCTTTCTTAGTAGGAGAAACAGAAGAGTGAAATTAATAGTTTATTCTTAAAGTTTGTTTGCAAAAAAACTTGGAAAAGCAGTAAATGAAACTTAAATTTCCTCTTTTCTTTCTGAAAATTGCTATGGTTGAAAGACCAGCTAAAACTGTGGGAAACTTGGTCTCTGAGAAACCAGGTAATGCTTTCACCTAAATAGTCACTCTGAAGGTGAGGAGAGATAAATCTGAAGCAGGTTTTCCCTTTCTATTTTATGGCCACACATACAATTCTTTGATTCTAGATTACCACATCCCTCTCATTTCATGTGGTCCTCAGAATGATTTATGCATTTTTCACCTTACAGACTGTGTTTGACTAACAGTGTGCAGGGGAGGAAGAGGTGTAACCCCTGCAGCAGCAGAGGCGATCTCAGAGCCAGTGTGCTCAGCTGGCTTCCATCACCGCTCCTGTGGCCACAGTGATTGCCAGCAGGCATACCTAGGGAGCACACCTGAGAAGGACCCTTCAGCAGGCTAATAAAAGTGGAGTGGAAGGTTGGGAGAGGAAGGATTATGTTTTGAAGTCTGTTTCTCTGGAAAAAGTCAAATCTGATGGTTGGAATGCTGTGCTGTAGCCAAAAGGCTGGAGAACAAAAGAAACTGGTATCTAGAGCATGAGATGGTTGAAGGTTTCAAACTCTTTTCCTGGTATGGGGCTGAGGGGAGTGTGCTCTTCTGAGGAACCTGGGACCCTCTGTCACTGTAAAGGGAAATGAAAGTGTGATATTCTTGGTCATTATTTTTGAACGAATATTTTTAATTTTGAAGGTAGAAAGGACACTGATGTCCTTGTTACATCCCATTCTGGTGGTATGAATTTGTACTAAAGTCTTATGTGAGCTGCAATGTGTATGATGTTTTCATTAGGGTTATTAAAGGCCATGGTGTTTTCATTTTCAAGGTGGCACCTATAAGGTACAAAACTGTATGACAAATTCACATTTCCAGAGTTTCAGCTTTGAGGCAAAGCCTTCTAACCCAGTGATTGCAGAGACACAGTCCAGATGGGAAACTGAGGTAGACTCATTAACAACCTGAGTTGATTAGTGGCTTGATATAGTATATTTAGGACTGAGGTTTTTGCTACTCTGCTTGAGCATTGCTAAACTGTGAGGGCTTCTTGGTAGTGTTAAATGTTAATGACATCCTGTTTAGTGGATCTTAGCTGAAGGGTGGGAAAAGAGAGAGAGCAGAAAGTTTAAGGACTGTTGAGAATTCAGTTGGGAAAGAAAAAAGTAGCATTAAGGTTCTTCTGCCTCCTCTTCACACTTGTCGTATAACTGGAGTTGATGCAGAATGATTTATCTGCGTGTTTAATTTGGGAAGAAATATAGCACCCGTTCTTTATATATATTTTTTTTGTCCAGGGGTGTTAGTAAGGATCACCGATTTAAAAGGTTTAAATAAGAGGTGTGCTGTAGGTGTGTTGCCTGTGTCTCAAATGGCTAGAAATCTTGCATGTAAAACACAAGTCATGATACCTTTATTAGCCTTAAGGTGTTCAAGTTAAGAATTTCCATCTTCTGTCTCATTGTTTGAAAAATCTTGTTCTAAGCAGTGATGGAAAAGAAAAATGCATGGGGATGGATGATGATGGAAGACCTTGGCCTGAACAGCCTGCCTACTAAGCTCCAAGTTGTTCTAGCCGTATTGTGTTGGTTTCTTTCCTTCCTAAACTCAGAGGGTGATAAAGAAATAAATATCAGTGGTATCACATAAAATACCAGCAGGATATAATCCATTTCAGTATGTAAAGCTGTTGTGTATTTCTTCCAGTGTCTTCTGATACACAATTCTCTATCCAAAAAGTACAGTGTTACATACTGGGAAAAGGGCAATAGAAACCAAAAATATTTGATCACTGACATTATTTTATTCCAGCAGTAATAAAAAAGACACAGCGACAAAACCAGTTATGAACAGTGTGAAATTGTTACAAACTGTCCCTCCAGCTGTCATATCTGGAAGAATATGTCTAAGAAGTTCTAGGCCAAGATGTAATACAGTTGGTGGTGATCTATATCACATTCAAGATCTTCCTCATTGGCTTCGCTCAGTCTGTATTCACTACCATAGTTTCTGTGCCTAAACTGGTTACAAAGGTAGATGAAGGATTAGGAACCTGGAGGAGAACAAAACAACACTAGAAGGAAGAAAAAAAAAATCACTAGAATTGTCTGAAACACTTTACATGGTGCTAGTATTTTCTTTAATCCAGGTAACACTGTACCGTTAATCCTTCTTTCAGATGTCAGTCTTGATGTGGACCTTAGCTGTGTCTCTTAAGTCTACTCAAAATCCTCTTCCACCTTTTTCCCTTAGTGATGAATGAAGAAATAGATGAATAAATAAATGAAAACCACAAAAGAAACCCAGACCTAAAGCAGAAATATCCTAAACTTAGCCCTTTAAACAGAGTTCTCATGATCTTTCTGGGATAACTACCAGGCTGGACAGATTCTTACTCAAATGAGGGGGCAGTAGAGGAGTTGTAACTCTGTAGTTGACTGTGTCTGCTCTTATCAACTTCTGTATCTAACTGGCTTACACTGGACATACCAGTAGAACTGAAGAGCTTGTTGTGATCTGCTCTAGTCTGGGAAAGTTCTTTCTCTTTCATGAGACTGGAGAGACTTTGAGAGGAGATGTGAAAAGTTGACTGGTGATGGTTATGGAAGCTATGACTCTGTTATGCACTGAAATTGATGACTGGGCCTCAGCAGGACAAGTAATTTATTAGTTTTTCCTAAGTGGAGTCTTAAGACTCAGCCTTCCTAGTGATTAAAGGTGGAAAATTTAGTACCAGCTTTCTAATTTGATCAGTGGGATAGTGAATTGGAATACAGGGAATTATGTAATATAGGTTTGTTTTTTGGGTTTTGGTGGGTATTTTGGGTGTGCAATACTCAATTGATATTGGTTTGAATAATTACAAGTTAAATTGACATCCCTAATAGTTGAAAAGGTGCTATATAGTGGTCAGTGAGCAGGTTGGGGGAAACAACCAACCAGAAAAATCCCAGATGTGGTAGTTAAACATGGCATGGACAGAGTTGAGGTTTGTGTGTTTTTGTTGAACAATGTTGCTACTTTATTGCCTAGATCCTGATTCTAGAGTGTGAAGAGAAACATTTAGATAAGTGAAAATACTATTTCAGCTGTTTCCAGATGAAATTCTTCCTCAAGCATTTAATTTTGTTAGGCATGGGTCATCAAATTGATGTCTACTAAACTTGAACCAGAAAGAATATAGTTGATACATACTCAATATTTTTTCATGTAAGGTGAATAGATGTATTTTTGTGACAAGACTCGAAAAGATCAAATTGATGAATTACATAACTCTTCTGTTAAATTTTTTGATATCCAAGTGTCCCATTTAAATACCTTTTGCTATTTTATAGTCTTCTTCAGAAGGTCTTATAGATGAGGTGTGTTGGAGAGATTCATTCTGGTTTAAACTGAGTTTGGTGGCTCTGCAAATTTTTGCAGGAAGATGTAGACCTTTAAGTGAGATTAGTGCCTTGTGAATTTTAGTGGAAGCACACAGATGCAGTGGTAAACTGGACCTTAGCTCTCTTGTAGAACTGGTAGTGGTAGAAGGTAACTGGCAGAGACTTTCATTTGATAAAAGCTCTTGGAAGAGGTACTAGTAGTAATACATCTCACTGTTATAGATGGTGCTGTCTGGAACTTCAACATAGGTTTGTAACAAAGTAATTTTTCTGTCTGTTGCCAAATATAACACCTCTACAGCAGAACTCCTGTAACTCTTGAACTGCCAGAAAATGGAAATAGCACTTCAGTAACTCTTCCTCTCAGATCTTCCACAGTGCAGTCAGGTCTGGAATGCCTTTAAGGCAAGAAAATTTTAAAGTTTTGATTTAAGACAATTTTATCAGCCTTCAAACAACCAATCTCAAATACACTCTTGTACTTCCCCTTGCTTCCCCACTCTTCCTGGTTTTCTTCTAATAATCCACTGGAACTAAATGGATTAAAAGTTGGTCAGGTGGGCTGCATGAGGCGTCCAGTGACTTTTCATCTTATATAAGTTGGGTCTTTAATATATATATATGTATATATATTCCTCCCCCCTCTTTTTAGCTTTATCTTTTTTAGTGGAAATCTGTTCCTCAGCTCTTTCCCCTCTTCCACCCGCTCCCCACAATCCCTTTCCAGTCAAAACTGCTCTAAGTTTTATCATGAGTCACGCAAGTACCCTCTACAGTTGGGAGGTACTGCAGATGGCTTTTTCATGTAACTTTTACTTTTTTGATTACTGTTTTTATTCTTTTAGTGTATCTGAAGAAATTTCCCTGAATGTAGTTAACAGATTAATAAGTTGCAGAATGTGTTGATTTTTAGTTGGGATAGAGTTAAGAGACAAACACATACAAACACGTAAACACACAGATATAAACAGTTTTTTCCTCTCTGTTCCCTGTTGGAGACAGTTCAAGATACTTTAAAAATGCCTTTTTAGCAGTTACAAATATATGGTTAGAAGGAATTGTTGATTTTAATTTACCTCCACACACAAGTAGGTTAAGGAATAGTTTAACAACAATCTCTTGATTATTTCACACTTTTTTTTTCATGTAACAGTGCTTTATTCAGAAAATTGTTGCATAGTAACTTCATTTGTGAGCTAGATTAATATCATTAATATTAATTTATGTACCTTATTAAGCTGTAATAGATTATTTTATTTAAAGAAAACCAAATGAGGCTGTATCTGTATGCATGCTGTCGAGTCTGAAACCAGGCTAGGTAAAATGTCACTTCCCTATTAAACGGATCTGCTTTTCAGCTTTTGTTAAAGGGCAAAGCAAGGGCAAATACCTATTTGCTTTTTTGTGTCAGAGTAGCTTTTGCTGCTTTGTATTCATCATAGATCTCGAGCATAAATAAAGGCATGAGCAAGGCAGCTGGATTCCCTCCTCTGTTTCACATATTAAGGACCAGCTCCAGGTTTGAGCTCTTCCCAAGGTTTCTTGAGTTTAGTGGATAAATCTTTGACTGGTGATAATGGCTAGAGGTCCCTAGCTGTTGCCCAGTTTTTTGCTGGATTACAGTTTCAGCAATGTCTCCATTCATATTAGCTTGTTCTGAAGTCTCTCAGATAATATTCCCCTTCGAAGAATGGGTAATTCACCAAAAGTTCAGAAGCTATGTTGGGAGAAACATTGAAATGTTTAAGTGGTTGTTCCAGCGTTTCTGACAGTAGAATATAAAAATGCCAAGTAAAGGCATTCTCAAAAGATTTACAGTATTTTTTTGTTTTCTTTCACTAAGAAAAATGAAACATTTTCTTCCTCAGAAGGCAACAGTTTCGGTCCTGGAAAAAAATACTGAAATGGAGAAAAAAAGCTAAGGTGGGAGAGGAGGATAGGCATTTACTTAGCTTTTCAGAGGGGGACAATTCCATTTGCAGGCTTATAATGACAGTATTTTGTGTATCTTTTCCAATCTCCAAGTAAAAGGAGAAATGATCAGGATTATTTTACTTGCAAGTTTATTACTGTTTTCAAGTAGAGACAAAACACTGGCTCAAGCCAGTGTTTCTTTTGACAGAGTGAGTTCTTAAGTCATCTTTCTCACTGTGTTTGTGTCCACTCTGGTAAATCAAAACCTTAAATTGAATTAAAGACTGAATCTTCTTTTCTGGTCTGCAAGAATAGTTCTTTTTCTAGGTTATCCTAGAAGTTCTGGTTATGCCCAGAACTTAAATCTCCCTAGATTCACCCCCTGCAAGGTTAGTCGGTTGTTTCTAATAGTTACACTTTCGCCAAAATTGGTATTTATATATGTATTACATGTGAAGGCCTTCATTGTTCTTCTGAGTTTCTTTAGACTGTCTTAGGGCTTTTCCTCACCTGGGAATGGTACTTCTCGCTCATCTGATCATGTATTAATTTTAACGTGTTTTCCCTCTGTGAGTCAGATTTAATGAAATCAAAGGAAGTAATCACCTTTTGGCAGAATGTATTTCTCATAAATATCTGTTGTCTGTCATTCTGACTTTAAGGTTTCTTTTTTTTTTCTTGCTTGTGCTGATCATCTTTAACCTTCAACTCTATACACAGTCTGCTTTTGTGCTAATAAATAATAGATTTCTACTGCTAACATAAAACACATCCATGAATATAGAAGTATTCTAAACAATTAAAATCTAAATGCACAGCTATCAAATTGACTTTACAGAAGGACTAGCATAAGAAAGCCTTCCTTTAAGAAAGAGTATCAGGGGATATTTCCTGCCAAAGGAGGAATGAATTATAAGGATAATCTTGATAGTCAAGGCCAGGAATGTAAATGTGCATTGTATTTGCCAGTATTTTTTAAATGACAGCAAGGTCACTTCTGATATATTTAGAATACTTTCCTAACAGTTTATATGTTTATGTGTATGCAATATGCATGAGATCTCTCTGCCTGGTTATAGAAAAGAGGTTATAATATGGGGGTTAGGAATACATACAATTTGTTTTATGGAGTCAGATGGCTGCCCCATGAGATGATTGCCACTGGAAACCATAATTGTGGCCTTTTATTATTCTGCAGTTTTCCTTCCATCGTATGTAGAAGAATATAATTTTCTTTTCCTCTTATGTTGATGTTAATCAAATCTGACATTTTGTGGTTACATTGTGCCTTCTACACTCAGTTTTCCAATATTTTTGTAGTTTTTATACAGCTGTTTATAGAAGTTTCAGACTAATCCTGTTCAGTACTACTTGATATGATCTTGTGACTCTGCAAAAAGTTGATATTTCAAGTTCATTCAAAGGAATTGCTAACTCTGACAGTCTATGTGTTACTTTGAATCTCACAGAATATGAAATCTCCACCTAAAGACTTGAAAGCCCTGATGCTTAGTTACTCCAGCTGTCTAAACGGAGTGTGGTGTTTCCTGTCTGGTCTATGAAACTAAACATCTGTAGCACGGGAACCAGGATGTTCCTGAGGCCTGTGCATAATTCTCTCTGCACATGGCAATATAACTGGAGCACACTCTGAGAGCTTGGTGCTGTAAAGTGGGTTTTTTTTGACCTTGCTTTGACATGAAATAGTTGACTGTCTTGGTGGTTGACTCTTCCCTCTGGCTTTGACGTAGGAGGTAAACGCTCGGGGTAGTTGCCGCTATGAGGTGATGATGGTGGAGCTGACAATTTTGGATTCTAGCCTAGTGCGTGGAAGCTGCCAGCACATTTGAGGCTTCAGATAGGGATGGATTCATGGAGGACTCAAATCTTTAAGCAAAGATGATTACTTGGTATCTGCAACCCATCTAATCTTAAATGTCCAAGGCTATCATCATAGCTGTTGTATTACTGTACTGAAGTTTAGCTGTTTCCGATGTGGCTTGTATCCAGAGTATATTTTCAATTTGTTTAGTGAGTATCGCACTTAATGTATAATATTGCCTTACTAAAACGCATTGTAGGTAACATTTTTGTCTTATGTCTGGCTGTGTGTGTCAAAGTCAACCTCTCATCTCTTGCATGTTGTTACATATGGGTTTTATTGACCAAATATAACTTCTTTGAGTGGTAAAAGTTGTTATAGCATGATCCCCGTAGCCTGACTTGCTGTTCTCCACAGGCAAGTGAAACCAGGGCTAAAAGGCGGAGTCTGACAGTTCCTGAGGACACTTTCCTGTTGCTATATCTGGCTTTAAAATTTTGCTGTGTACACCTTTTGCATCGATCTTTGTTTTGCAGCCTACCATTCTTCCCTGTTCCTCTCTTAAGGAACACTCTGTACTGTGTTCTTAAATTTACTAAAAAAACACAATGCTTTCCTCCCCCCAGCCTTACTCTTGTTAACATGTTTTCCTTATCCAGCGGAGTTACACACAAGTGAGCTTCCCAGTTTCTGGAAGTAGTCAGAATTTCACAGAAGACAAAGGACTTCATGTAGATTTATGTTTGGCTGGTTTACCTTTGTTTTATTTAATCATAGAATGAATCAAAAAATGGTTTGGGTTGGAAGGGACCTTAAAGATCATCCAGTTGCAACCCCTCTGCCATGGGCAGGGACACCTTCCACTAGGCCAGGTTTCTCCAAGCCTCATCCAGCCTGGCCTTGAACACTTCCAGGGATGGGGCATCCACAGATTCTCTGGGCAACTTGTTCCAGTGCCTCCCCACCCTCTCTGTCAAGAACTTCTCCCTGATATCTAATCTAAACCTCCCTATTTTCAATTTAAACCCATTACCCCTTTTCCTGTCACTACAGACCCTTGTAAAAAGTACCCCCCAGCTTCCTTGTAGCCCCCTTCTGGAAGGCTGCAATAAGGTCTCCCCGGAGCCTTGTCTTCTCCAGGCTGAACAAGCCCAATTCTCACAGTCTTTCATCACAGGAGAGGTGCTCCAGCCCTCTGATCATCTACACGGCCCTCCACTGGACTCGCTCCAACCGATGATACCTTTGGCCATACAGTGACTGAGAGAGATCTTACCGTGCAAATCCCTTTACATGGGATTTGTATAAGATGGATTTTTATTATTGGGATTTAGAATCTAAATATTGTAAATTGTAAATATTGTAAATTCAGACTAATTTATATCATCTTAAGTCTTGACTCACTGTCTTCCATGAATGTAAACTGTTGGTATAAATAGTGCAAGAATCTATAATGCAAGCTAGGAAGATTTTCTGTGAGTGCAATGTGTTTTTCAGAACAGTGAGAACAGAAACTTATCCTCCAATATGAAAAACAGAATTAAAGAGGAGTTTTCTTATGGTTTAAAAATATTTTTAACAATTGATTGTATTTCTCTCCAATAAATCTCATATTGGAACTATTTCACTACTAATAATAACTACTAATAAAATATCAACTGTTGCGGTATCACCCAGTAGTTATTTGTGGTCTGTAGATATCCCTTCAGTTTATTAAGGCTACGAAAGCTAGAAAACAAGACCCAGGAAATCAGCTAATGCACATCTAATTAAAACTAGACTCCTTTCAATCCTGAGTTTTAAATAGGAAAAGATTACAGAAAGAAGAGGATTAGAGAGAGGAAAAACATTTTTCACCCTCCATGTCACACAAAAAGGAAGAACAACAATGCTTAACAACTTGAGTTTTACAGGGATAAATGGTAATGAACTGAGTTATCTATGAAACATTCCCACCTAGTGTTAACTTGTAATGCCTCTCCAAATGAGTGCAAGCTGACTATAAAGGACCTTAATTCCTGAGGAAAGGAAAGGCATAATGCCAAAATAAAGGGCATCAACTTTTTCTTTAATTTCTAGTGACAAAGACAGTGCAGAGACATGCTAGAGGCTGTAATCCAGACGGGTAAACAAAGCCCTTGCTCGGTATTAATTAAAAGGCTTCAGAATGAGAGGAGCCTGAGACACTTAAAAAGGAAACTTTAATTGGATTAACTACTGAACAAATTTCAAGTTTATATTACTTTTTTAACAGGGAAAAAAAAGTAGGGAAATGGAAGGTTCATTTGCAGTGGGAGCGTTACAAGACAAAATAACATTGGAAAATATAATCCTATCTTGCCTGTGTTTATTATGTCTTTGGATAAAAGTAACTTGTATATGGTCTTGGCTGACCAGTATGAAATATATTTGGTTATGGTTTGCACTGAATTGTTTGCAAGTATGGGCAAGGGGTTTTGGTCTTTGTTCCGGAATCTTTTCAAAGTGATAAAATCCACACACATTCCCTCTGATGGTTACCAAAATGACAGTACCCTGGTCTTTGTAGTGGGAAATTGAAAAATATTGATTTGGATCTTAGAAAGCCTGTCTAGGCATGGTTTTGATCTGAAATTCTCATTCATCTCCCCGGATAGATAGGACCACTTGCTCAGTTACACACCGTGATTTCTTTCTCAGAATGGGGAGATAAATATTTCTTCCGTGAGGGTCTGCTATGTCATTAGGAGTTGGCGTGTGGACAACCTGTGCTGTGGAGAGGCTTGCAGCAGAGTGTAATTGCAGGCTACCATCATATGGAAAACTGGAAGCCCACAAGTACCACCTCTAAACAAGAGTTTAGACACTGCCCTTGACAATCTGAAATGTAAGAAAAATTGTTGGCTCTTTACTTGCAAACAGGATTCTTGGTGTGGCCCATCTTCTAGAAAAAGTGATGTCTGTAGTTAAAATAGATCATTAGACTGATGACATACGATGTTTATTAAAAAATATTTTATTTTGTGTAGTGACTTATTTTTCCCCTCTGTATTTGAAGCAATCAACTGAATCAAACCTATCTCTTTGCAAAATCTACTGGTTTTCTACTACATGAGTTAAAGCCTAGGAGAAACTTCGGCGCTTTCATAGTGACTTGAACAGGAGCCAACCAAAACAAAGAGTAATTTTTCAAGCCTGCCTGAAGTATGAATGGCTGGGTAATAGCACAAACTGTGATTGGTATTTAATGAGTGCTGATGGGCAGAGTACTACACAGCCAAAACAGGACGTGAGTGGGTGATTTGGAGAGCCAGTCTCCTTCATGAAGATGACAGTTAAAAAGATGCGAGAGACTCCTACAGGAACCTAAAAATGGAAGCTGTATTGAACTTTCCAAAATCTGGATATGCATCTTAAATCCAATAGAATGGAAAGGGCGTGGTTTCCTGGAACTAAACAGTTTGCAAAGGGGGAAGAGAAAGCAGTTCAGAAAATCAGCTAATACTGTGAGGAAGGATTGGATGTTGCTTCTCTTCTGGTAGCTCAGTTTGACATGGCACAGTGGCTTTTAAACATACCACAGTTAGCTTCTCTGGATATAACCCTTAACGTATACAACTCCTTAATTTTCTAGAAGAAGACTTCTATTGGGGCTTTGAAGGACAGGTTTGAGATGGGTTCATCCATCAGGTGAGGTGGAGTGTATTTTTTGGTAAAAACCTACACGGCTGAGATAACATGTTGAGACAAAGTAAGTCTTTACTGCTTGATGGTCTTTTGCTTTTGGAAAGTGAGTTCCCATAAAAATCTGCTACGCGATCTCATCCGGCTCCCTAACGGGTGTCATGCAGATAGTTCTGCTGAAGGAGTAAATTGCTGCCCTTTAGTCAAGAAAAGCTGATGCAGAATAGCGATGCTAGCACAGTGAGTAAAAGTATGGTAGATTAGGAGAGCTGTACTGGGAACTATTGTTTTTATATGAGGTATCTATAAGCCTAGTAGTACATATCTCTTTAAGATGACTGAAATGTAGCTACAGGGACAAAATAAATGCCTGATCACCTTTCTAAAATGATTATTGAGGGGAAAAAAGATATGTGATAGTGTTGTAGCTTTATTATATTTTAAAAAACATTAAAAAGTACATTGCTTGCTACATTAGTACGAAAATAAGGAATAGTGTTTAGGACATGTCCAGAGATTACTTTAAAGCCAGGAGGATGTTATGACTGTGATCTGACCTGTTGAACAGTGTAGTCTGTGGAAGTTCACTAATTATTTATCTGTATCAGGACTGTTACTTTTATGAGTCTGAAGACTTTGAGAGATGACATCTAAGATGGTTTAGTTTCCTCTTATAAACTTTCCACTACATGGCTGGTCTCCATTGTCTGTTACCCGTGTTATATCTTCCCTTGCTACGTGTAAGAGCTGTGTAGCATCAGAATGTCATCTTCTATGCAGGAATGTTCACAACTTCATAATCAAATCCCCTTAATGATCTGTCATGGTTTAATCCCAGCCAGCAACTAAGTACCCCATGATCTCATTGATGAAATAGTCCATTGATAACATGGTTCACTGAGTGTTCCCTCCCATCATGGTAGGCTTTTTTGGTATGGCTAATGTAAATTCCTGAACACTGTAGAGAGGTTCAGAAACTTTCAAGAGCAGAGACAAGACCAGAACATCATTTCCATAGGTCTCATTAAAGCTTGGATAATTAGGTAATATTTCCTTATCCAGCATTGATGCCTGCCCTTTTAAGTACCCTCTGATTTCATGGCTCTGGAATTCAAGTTGTTTGGCTAGAGTTTGTATTCAGCTATTTTCTCCTATTGAGAAGGACTCAAATGTGAGTGGTGTGGTGTTTTTTGTTTGGTTTGTTTTTTTTTGTTTGTTTGTTTTAATCTGCAAGTCCTTCTTAAATTTGTAAATTTCTTGGATGTACTTCTTCCCCTGAGTAGTTTTGGGCGATATTCTTTAACACTAGGAAGGGATTTTACATTTCACTTTGTTTAAAAATGTATCCATGTCTTTCATTTGAAGACAGTATTTTTTTTTTAACTCTTCTTCATCTCTTTCCACAAACAAAATCTCCTTTCAGAGACCTCTTCTATTTCTTAAACTTCACTTTGAGGCAAGGGGAAAAGTTTTAACACAACTGGGTTATTGAAGGGCAGTGTCAAAATCTTCCTAAGACTGTTAGCACTATCTTAACACTCACTTCGGGCTAGTAGCATGCTATTAGCCTGATGTGTCTTCCCATGCCTAGATACTTTCCCCTACAGTTGTTCTTTTGGAAGCTGGGCAAAACTTCCACAGATTATATTTTCAATAAATGAAAACAGCAGTTTCAGAAAATCTGTGTAAGCTGTAGGTAACTTAGAACAAGAAATGAAAAATTGAATATTTGAATATTCAAAAAAGAAAAAAAAAAAACCAACCAACCAACCAAAACCCAAACATACATTCCCATTTCACTTGCATGGAAAGTCCTAAAGCATCAATGCAGTACTACATAATTTCAGTTGAATAATAATTTGGAGAAAATGCTTCCCAAAATACTATGCAGTGATAAAAATCTCCTTCTCCCCATTCTCCATGCAGTCTTAAATGTGACAATCCACTGTCTATAGAGCTTTTTTTTTTTTTGACCTTTTGGGCTATTCATAAATATACTTTTACTGTCTTTTTATATGGCTCAACTGGATTCCTTATATACTTGCTCTAAAGTCTTAGTAAACACATCTAATCAAAGCTTGATTAGCGTGGTAATCTGCTTGGGTTTTTGGTCATGATTACCTCTCTTTGCTTCTGATATACTTCATATTATCCAAAGTTTGTTTATGAATACAGGGTAAAAACCCCAAAACTTTAATGGTTTTATGGAATTGGGACATCTTACTTGATCAGAATTGGGGCACTAATACTAATTAAAGCTATTAATAATGTCAAAAAAGCTTGACAACCAAAGAATACTGAAACAAATTTGTATCCTGTAGGGTCTGCTTTTCCCTGTCTTCTTCCAAAATGGATTTAGCTAAAGCCAAGGAAATCTCTACTGTCAAATGAAATAGATTAATCTTAGCTATGCATTTGTAATTATGTTAGAGAACCAAAAAAAGCTTTCTTTAATGGGATAAAAGTTCTGTTATTGACATCAAGACTATTAATTTTTTTGCATCACAAAAAATCTCTTCTGCATCAATGTTTTTATAACTGCTTAAAGAAGTTGCTAACTCAGAATTTGTGATGAACAGTAATGACTACATTTCTGGTTTTCATAATTAAAACCAAAAATGCCTTTGTGTTGCCTTACTGTAGCAGTGCCACAACTGTCTGTTGGTACCAAGTACATCCTTTTCATTTTGACCCTTCATGCCACCATTTTCCATCGTTAACTTTCAGCTACTTGGGTATTTCTGGGAAAGAACAAAAAACATCTCTATCAGTATTACTTTTAACGTTATTCATTCCCCCCCCCAATTACATAAAGGCAAAAAAATGTTGTAAGAGGAAATAATAGGGAAAAACAGTCTTAAGCTGACATGCTGAAAGAAAAATTCTCTACAGGCTGCCATACTGCAGCAGTACGGGGCTTTCGTTATTTTACTCTGTCATGCAACCCAAGTAATAGAGACCATTTCAGGTGCAATAAACAATCTCTCATGCAACCAGAGCTGTGGTTTAGTGCATGTAAGAGCTATAAAGATATCCCCTGCTGGAAAGGAAATGTTGTATAAGGCATATTTCAGTTAATGTTTCTTTCTTCCATGTTCACTTTCTCTCATAAATGAATAGAGGTTAGAATGAATAGAATAGTTTTTTATGCTATACCTCTTTTTTCTTTTTTTTGCTGCTGCAGATAGTATATTATGTATTATGCTTCTCTAAAAGTTCTGAGATGTTTACCAGTTACTCATGCTTTCTGTCTCTTCTTTTTTTCTTTATTGGAATACACATATATATATATATATAT
>NW_010232826.1:3273-8457 GCF_000690775.1 Eurypyga helias | reverse complement strand
GAAGAGCGGGGAATGCAGGATGGTGAGTTCCTCTTTAGCGAAAAAGGTGAGATTTGTAGCTATTGAGATTTCAGTCACACCTTTCCCTCTTTTAATGTATCTGCTGATTTGTCTACTGGACTGAAAATTAGTCTGATTAGCAGTTTTCATTTATGGAGGGAAGTGTTTCAAAATGGTTTTCTCGTGTTTTCTGTTCTGCATCTGAAACACTTGCTCTGTGTGGTGGATGGAAGTACTGTTTTGGCCAGGACCCAGAGAAGCTGTATTTGGAGGAGCCTGAATAGTAAAACTAAAATCTGGGTGATGTCTGGAATGAAAGAGGTGATGTTGTGTTCTGGTTAGTAGGAATTCAGAACTGATTCTTCTGATTTAGAGAAGAGAAGCTTCTGGGATCTGCCTGGGCTCTAGCTAATCCAGAATACCAGAGTTCCCCTGAGAACTGTGGTGTTTCCCTGAATAAGAGGGGGTCAGATACTCCCATAGGTGGTGGCTTGGTAAGGAGAGAAGTGTCTGAGTGGCAAAACATTGGTCTCCCTCAGAGGACTTGCATCCATCAGGGGCTGTGCCCGGGGTGGTGGGAAAGGAAACGTTGTCATGCTCATGCTTGGATTTCTGTTAGAAACTAACCTGTCAGTGTCAGATAAAACTCAACAGGAATTACTCTGGTAAATTAGCTCCAGGACTATACCTGCTTGTCACAAAGTAGAGTGTTTTAGGCCACTTAAAAGATCAGCATCACAAATACTTGCGGGGGGGTGTGTGGAATGATAAGTGCAGCTTAAGAGAATTTGGTGAGAAGGTCTGCCCTATTATTTTTCGAGATGGGAAAGCATGCAAAGATGAAATCAAATTAGCACTGGGTTAAAATGGCTTATACACAGATTAAAAAATATTTACACAGGGTCAGGGGAAATGGAATCTAATTGGGTTGGTGTGATAGGTGTTAAGGGAAAAGGGTAAGGAAGTTCTTCCAGTTGAGTGATCCTTCTTGCTTTCTAAACTTCTCCAAGAGAAGTCTTGGGGTGGCTGTATCTGCTCCTAGTTCCAGGCATGGGCAACAGTTTATATTCAAGGGATTAGGTGTAGGGATCGATGTGGTGAGTGTGCTTTGTGTAGCTTTGGACTAGCAGCAATTTAAAGTTCATCAACGCTATTAAGATGCATCAAACAATTATGTAATTTTCTAGCAAACATTATCAATGAATCAACACAGCAACTTAATCAAAGATTTAAAGTTGTCAAAATAAAGTTGCATGCACACAGAGACACATTTAGAGGTGTATATATACACACACACACAGAGGTATGTTAAAGTTTCCCCTTGAGTTCAGTGAAAATATTCGTGTCTAATACCTGTGCATCTCAAAGGGTGAAGACCTGAGCCTCAAGGAGTTATCAGGCTATGTTTGAAGTCTTCTGATTGCAGAAACTTGAGGGCTTGCAAACTCCAAGAGGAGTCCCACTCAGGAGGAGATACTGGGTGCAGACTCCTGTGGTCCAGAAGACCTCAAAGGGTCTCACTTGGAACCACTGTTTATAGGGTCACAAGATAATTGACTTTAGGGATCAGTAACCTTCCACTTTGGCAACAGCTCGGGTTGGTGATTACTAGTATGTCAGTAGTTGATGGTACCAACTTGCTTGAGTCTTAGGGTTGTCAAGGAATGTTATTCTATTCATATTGCCTCCATGTCCAGGTGGTCAAATTCCTGGTACACACCCTGATCAGGCAGTCAAACTCCCAGTGTGGTTAGTGTTATTCCCTACCTTAGCAATGCAAGGGTTCTTGGTAAGGTCAAGGAATGTTGAGCCAACACACTTACTTGACAGTGGCCAAAGCTGGATGGGAACTTTTAGGCTGTAGAGAAGTCCAGGGGCTGAGGGTGTGGACATGCACCACCACACTGTTTCATAGGATTTATTGTATGAAGTTTCTGCCTCTTCCTTTAATCTTACCATCTTCTCCTGGCCAAGCAGATACGTAGTTTGTTCACTTACATTTTTCTGCTGTACAGGACAGTGTTGACAGTGTTGTTGCTAAATGCTGAGGCTGCTTTGTCATCCTGTGAAAATTCTCAAGGTTTTCTTTATTCTGTAATGGGACTGGGCAAAGACTTTTAAAGGAATGTGTCAAAACAAAGCCATAAGCCAGACACAGAGCAGCATAGTTAACAACTTGCCTCTTGTGATTGCAGTATGGGATCTCAGGATTCCCAAATTGCTTATACAAATAAGTCCAAAGAAACTGGTAAAAAAAGTGGCTCTTTCTGTACACTGAACTTCAATTTCTCACAACTTAATTGAGATTCTTTGTGCAGGGTGACTGACAGAATGATAACAGCAGTCATAGGCTACTTCAGCTACCAAAAGTGTCATCCTGGACCTAAAGTACCAGTCAGCTGACACAACTGATGGGTGACTGTGGAATGTTTTTTTTTTTCTTCTTTTTTTTTTGTTTGTTTGTTTTTTAATTTTGATTTTTTAAAAATATCCAGTTTGAGGGATGATGAGAATGTTTGTTTGTATGTTTACAAAAGTTTCAACAAGCATTTCAAGCCAGATGGATGTATCAGTTGCCTAATTATTCTTAGACATTAAACTATGTGTGAATATGGGCTTAAATAGTTAACATTAAAGGTTACATTCATGGAGTACCGTCATCAGGTTTCTGTATCGCTTACCTGCCATTTAAAATAATGCAATAGATCTTCAGTGGGACTCGTGTAACGTGTTATTTGCCTTATGCTATTTCTCTGCAGGTGGGATGAAATAAACCTTTACTTATTATATATGCAAGCTTACCATTAAAACTAATTTGATCCCTTGAGAATCAGGCAAACATTCCTGAGTTCAGGGGAGTAGATATGCAAACTCCAGACCTGTCTTCTGCAGTAAACTTTTGGAAGGATGAAACCAGCTTGTGAAGGATGTGGTATTCCAGAGCTATCTCAAGTATGTTTGAAAAAATAATTAATCTTTAACTTTTATTATGGTAGATTAATTTGTGTGGAAAACAAATTGCAATGCTCTGCCTGAAATGAGAATAGAGTGATTTAATGGTAAGGGGACTGGCAATTTGTTTTCAATATGGGCTAAAAACCACAGTTGTTTTTAACCTACTATTTATTTATTTATTTTAATAACTTATTTCACTTTTGCGAGTATTGGGAATAAGGTTAATCATTAAAAAAAAAATAACCAGCCTCAAGCACACAACCTTCCTTTCCTTAAAGCAGAGACAATAATAGGTTCAGGCAATTTCTCCTCAGAAATGAGCTGAAAATCATAAACTGAATCATCCAACATCATTAAGCATTGTGCTGCCCCAAGGGATTAACTAAAGGAAGCATGTAACAGTTTTCTTTAGAGAACTTCGGGATACTGTTATTTTTAGTGATCAGAATGATGTTTTTAAAATAGAGGAAAGACTGCAATGAAGGGGAGCAAGCTTTTTAGTATCTAAAACCACTAGTGGTAGGGATAAGAGGCAGCTGATAACTGCATGGATGATAGTCATCAGCATGCACTCTACCACTAAAGACTTAGAAAATGAAGTAACAGATGGGTTCTTTCATGAATTTGAAAAGTCTTTTATAACTGATCTTCAGGTGTGTGCCCTAAGAATGGTTCTGGTGGTGGCCAGTTTGGCTCAGGAAATTGAGGTCTGCAAAAACCAGCTGTAAGCTGTAAAGATGGATGAATGTTGTTCATATGTAATCATACCATTAAGCAAAGCCACTGCAAGAGAAGCAATGTTATTTCTCATTTTAGGAGTATTCAGACTATCTGTAGGTATGCAGAGGTGGGATTACACTCAATCACACTGGCAGTAGAGAACTGTCCTTGATTGGTCAAAGGCTATAATGCATGTGGCCCTGAAAGGGAGATTTGTAAGGAGAGAGTAGACAACCCTAGAAGAAGACATTTGAAAGTAAGGGTAAAGGTGTGACAATCAGGATCGATACTGTTAGAAAATTATTTGGAGGCAGTGATCATCAGGCAGTATTTCTCTTCAACTGTATGTCTCACGTTAAGTACCATGATAAAAACAAGTAAGAGTTAAGGATAGGTAAGATGATGGCAGATACAACTACTTAACTTCATGGAGAATGTGGAGCAAGGTAGCTGTATTAATGTTGAGACTTTTGTTGCAGTATCAGCACAAGAGTGAAAGCATATGAGCCAGCAGTGTGCCCAGGTGGCCAAGAAGGCCAACGGCATCTTGGTTTGTATCAAAAACAGCGTGGCCAGCAGGTCCAGGGATGTGATTCTCCCCCTGTACTCGGCACTGGTGAGGCCGCACCTCGAGTACTGTGTTCAGTTTTGGGCCCCTCACTACAAGAAAGACATTGAGGTCCGGGAGCGTGTCCAGAGAAGGGCCACAAAACTGGTGAAGGGTCTGGAGAATATGTCTTATGAGGAGCGACTGAGGGAACTGGGCTTGTTTAGCCTTGAGAAGAGGAGGCTGAGAGGAGACCTGATCACTGCCTACAACTCCCTGAAAGGAGGTTGTGGAGAAGTGGGTGTTGGGCTCTTCTCCCTAATGACAGATGATCGGACGAGGGAGAATGGACTCAAGCTGCGCCAGGGGAGGTTTAGATTGGATGTAAGGAAGAAGTTCTTCACCGAAAGGGTTATCACGCACTGGAACAGGCTTGCCAGGGAGGTGGTGGAGTCACCATCCCTGGATGTGTTTAAGAGACGGGTGGATGAGATGCTGAGAGATATGGTTTAGTGGTGGACAGATACGGTTGGACTGGATGATCTCTAAGGTCTTTTCCAACCTAGTGATTCTATGATTCATATGAAATGCAGAAAAAAGTAGATAATAATTTCTTTGCAATAATGCAGTTGTATAAAAATTGAAGCAGTATGCTAATGAGCACTTTAACATCAAAAAGGGTGAAGTGGGGAGCTGCTTCCCAGGTAGTTGAGCAGTCTTTGGAAGAAGTGTCTTTTTTTGAGAGATTTGAGAGATCCCCGGAAGACTCTGGTAGTAACTAGATCAATCTAGTTACTACCAGATTGTTTGATTAGTTACTAACTAATCAGATTTGAAGGATTATCTATCTGTCAGTGGATAGATTTAGATTAGATATCAGGAGAAAATTCTTCTCAGAGAGGGTGGTGCAGCACTGGAACAGGTTGCCTAGTGGATGTGGATGCCCCATCCCTGGAAGCGTT
>NW_010232826.1:0-3259 GCF_000690775.1 Eurypyga helias | reverse complement strand
ATGAGGCTTGGAGCAACCTGGTCTAGTGGAAGGTGTCCCTGCCCATGGCAGGGCGGTTGGAACTGGATGGTCCTTAAGGTCCATTCCAACCCAAACCATTCTATGATTCTATGAAATTTATAATTTTTGATGGCTGGCAAGTTTAAAGAATATTAGTTGTATAATATAAAAAAATCTTTTAACTTATTTGTTGTCAGATAAAGGTAGTTATCGTATTCAAACAAATATTTTATACATAAAAGGAAAATACTGTTAATTAGGGTTTAAAAAAAAAATGTGGAACACAGATTTGTAGTCCAAATCATTGTGTGTAGCAGAGAAGATACAATAAAAAACACCGTAGGAGGCCAGCGAAAAAGCAATTGCAGCAAATGCAATCAAATGTAGTCAGCAAGAGACAGAGCTGGAGAGAGATGATGATGATGGTGAGTGTGTCTTGGAGTGCTCTCTGTTTAAATTGCAGTCTAAGTTTACAAAAAAACCCCAAAACAAACAAACAAACAAAAAAAACCCCCCACAAAGGTAGGGGTGGAAGGACAAAGTTGGTACTAATCAAGACCCTGAATGTTGCAGAGCAGCTTACCAAATTGGAGTGATACAA
The DNA here is from genome assembly GCF_000690775.1 of Eurypyga helias. Taxonomy (NCBI): domain Eukaryota; kingdom Metazoa; phylum Chordata; class Aves; order Eurypygiformes; family Eurypygidae; genus Eurypyga; species Eurypyga helias. The sequence continues at coordinate 2,658 of NW_010232826.1, read as the reverse complement.
GCTCTTGGATGGAAAGAAGGATAGGGCATGCACAGTCATGAGCCTTAGATGGTGGCAGAGTGTTGGGAGGAGAGACATGAGGGACTGTGGACCAGGAGGTGATTACTAACTAACTGTGCAAGCAGTGTTTCTGTAACCCATGTCTTCCCGTTCTTGATTTATAATTTGCTTAATTGAAACAGCTAATGCATCACTAAGAAAGATACAATTAAATTACTTAACATTTTGAAAATGTGGAAAAATGGGACAAGGAATACTGAGTTACTTCTTCAATGTTCCTGCAGGATTAAGTGGCGCAGTTTGGATTGGGAGCTTCAATCTTTCATGAGTAACCTATTCTGCATGTTTGTTCTTCCCATCCACAGGCCACAACTCGAGGGGGAATAAAATTACATAAAATCCTCACTCTGGGTTTGTTGGTTTTGTTTGGGATTTTTTTTTTTAATCTTGTAATATTTCTGATTGAAATAAAGATAACAAGGGAATATGTATCATTCTCCAATTCTGACTCTTTGGAAGAGTGAAGAGGCTAAATTAGACAGCAGTAGCTTTCAAGAAGGACTGCATGAAAAACAGCAGTCTTTGTGTTAACTGAGCTGGGAGGTGGGCTGCTGGGAACCTTCAACCTCTACATGGGAGGTGATGAGAAGGGACCAGACTATGGTGAGAAAGAAGTTATTAAATTAAATAGTCCTGTAAGGACACAATCTGAGGAGGGAGGATGGCCCATCAATGATAACTGGGTCTTCTTGGCAAGGATGCCATGGCAGGGATAACTTAAGAACATCTCTTTCCAGTTTTTCTTGAGGAAAACTAGCACTGTTAATATCAAGACCTAGATGGTTAATGGCAGGGTGAGCTTACACCAGTAAAAGCAATAAAGACTTGGAAGTATTTTAACTGCATTATTTAATAAGTTTTTCTGCATTAGAGGATATAAACTATTAGATGGTTAAAACATTTGGATTAACAGAAGATACTTACTAGCATCTAAAAGGTGTTTTGATTTGTCCATAACAAGGTTTTGTAACACTATTATTAAGATCTGTATTTTGCCAATAGTATAATTTTTAGGTGTTGTGTAATATTAGTATTGTTTAATTGAGCTTTCAGTTGGATGGCAATAACATATCGCTGTGACTGGATCACCACTGGTTTTACTGGTCACACACAGTCTGCATGTGGCAGGGAACAAACTCTGTCTCTTTAATGTAATTACAGGAATTAAATGATATCCTGTGAGCTAGTGGACAGGTCAGATCAAAGACGTTGATCACTTCAAGTAGCCTTATTCTGCATCTTTATAACTGTATGTTTTTGGCTTTGTGCATATTATTTTCTAATGTTCCACTGGTGCATATTCAAGAGATGTGCTACACTGAGCTCCCTGTGAATAATACGCATACCTGCATAACTTTTAAAAGTCCTTCGGAGCCGAAGGAATCTGCCAGCCACAGTGAAGGCGATTGTCTTAATTTCCCAGACAGGCAATCTGTCTACTGTAAAAGTGAGCTGCTAGATGTAGCTTGTGAAAGCAAACACTGTGTACTTGCACATCATCACACAGAGCTTGTGGCTGCCCCTTTCTGTGCTGGCAAGGGCTTGAAAGAAGTGATTTTTGTGCTGCTCTTAGGAGAGAAGTATCTTTGCTCAGGTCAGCTCCTTTCATCTTCCCAGGACAGGGTGGCATGGGGCCAGGTCACAAGTGCAGGGAAATCTGCTAACTGCATAAACAAATTTTGTTGGTTTGTTTCCTTTGGTTGAAAACAGGAGCTTAATGCAGTTATGCTTCCCCCCACCCCTTTTTCATTTCTTTACCCCAGAATTTAAAGATGATGCAAATATACAGAATCACTTGACTGTTGCTTTCCCTCTGTTTTTTTCAAAAGAGATTAATTCCTTTTTTTCTTTGTTTGCGCTGCCTTACCCCTGTGAGAAGGGTGTAGCTACCAGCTAAAAAAACACCTCTTCGTGGAGAAGACTTGAAAGCTTATGGTATCTCAAAATAGAAATCATCAGATAAGCGTGATTCTCCTACTTGTTAGCAACTAGACACCAGATCTAGTCATTGTCATCTTTATTCTTAAATAAGCGCACTTTGAGATAAGATCTACAAGTAAGAATTAACCTAGATATGTGTCATGCTGGCATTGTAACCTTGAAAAAACCTAAATTCCAACATGTGCTAATAATGTTACCAGAAGCTGATGGAAATTTCACATAAATGAACAGTTACAAAGTAGTGGGGTTTTTTGTTTGTTTGGGTTTGTTTGTTTGTTTATTTCTTAATTTTTTTTAGCTAGGGTACGTCCTTTTACAGAGAGAAAAATGAAATGTTTATACCATCGAGCTAAATTACTTGGAAAAGATGCTACAAGGGAAGAACAATTTTAAAATTAACCCTTAGAAAAGATAACAGAATCTACTGGGTGAAATGAAGCCTCATTAAATGAAAGAGACATACGAATACAGATACAGTAGGTGCCCAGTGGCCCATGCTGACACCTGGTAATACAGAGAGGCTATTTGGATTATACATGCATCAGTAGCTTTGATTTATGGCACTTGTTTACCTCAGCTTGAGGACTGATGAGTTTACAAGACAAAAATAAAGTTATGTTTTTCATACCTGAAGCTTGTCTTTACATTTTACAATCA
>NW_010232825.1:0-2563 GCF_000690775.1 Eurypyga helias | reverse complement strand
ATATATATATTATATATATTATATAATAAATACAATTATACTCCTGAATCCAAGAGTATAATTATATTTTTGGTATCCAGGTACAGATTTTAACTTGCCCTCACTCTCCCACCAGAAGTTTCATATATCAAGTTCTTCTGAACAAATACACAGTTCTTTGTCTTCATTATTTTGTGTCCCATTTTTCAGCAAATTACTGTTTCAAGACGTCAACATTTTCTTAAGCTATTTTTCCTTTACAGCTGTATTCAAACACATGGAGCTGGCCACTCCTGTTGATAGAAACAAGCATGTGTTAACATTCTGCTCTCAGCCTTGCAAAGGGCAGAATTTTTGTCAGTCCTTACAGGACTAGCCAAAGTTCCAACTCTTCTCTAGACTATGAATTTCTAAATGGCTGTAAAATACTGGACCTTTTCTTAAACACTTGGGTTAACAAATACCTGTTGACAATTAGCATCTTCATACAGGTGGCCCAAGGTGCACCATTTAAAATTAAACATGAGTCACAACATTTCTTCTCGTGTGAAGGACACACTGAGCAAGTACTTCCCCTTTTCTCTACACAGATGAGACTAGCTGTAACATGGGAAAGGAGACCGAAAAAAAACCCCAAAACCACCCAACACATTCATCTTTTTCTTTTCGATCTCAAACACACTTTAGGGGGTCAAGAGACCACTGGCAGCTGTTAGAATGGTTTGCAAACCATGATATATAGTCCCCAGAATAATATTAAAGCAGATATGTACAGAGAATTAACAACTGGAACAATGAAGTGCAACCCATGAGAATTTGGGGAAAGCAGTGCCCCAGAGATGAAAAATAAAATAAGTAATTAAGGTTATTCAACGGAGCCACATAAAGCTCGCACCTTCATTTCCAAACCACTCCCAGCAAGAGAACCAGAAATTCTAATCTGCAAGAGCCAGCTGGAAAATGTACTCACAGCGAAGCTGTGAGTTCAATGTATGGGGTTTTTTTCAGTTCAACTTCTATCCATCAGCTCTTGTCACGATTTGATTACTACAAACTTAAACCGCAGGCATCTCCTCCCTGTGATAACTGAAGTGAATTGTTACCCTTCTTCCATCTTAACGATGCCGCTTCTTTCACCGTTCATTGTTGTGGCACGTTGAGAATGTGGCATATTTTCAACCTCCCCCTAATTTTCAGCCTCTGCCATTCTTACTCATATACCTACAAGAGAAATGGACCAGCAGTCCAATCCAACCCAGCTTCCAGCTTTAGATGCAGCTCCTACTGGAGGTTGCTGTTTTCTCATTCCTGTATGACATCTGGTAATGCACCACACTACGTCTTCTAGCTACCTCGTCACCCTGACCACCCATGGGTCAGTTTTCTGCTGTATTTTTAGGATCGTGTCTTCCAAAATTCAAGCCATGAACTTAAAAGCATGACTGACACTCTTAGGTTTCTGAGAGTTCATTAAACATATCAAGGATTAAGATCACTAACCAATACTGAACTTTCTCTGTGTGCTCTCTGCATGCTTTATTTTCTACCCTCTTCACTAAATAAAAAAGAAGTTACTCTTGCAGAAATCACCAGAGGTTTTTGTTTTCTTCACTAACAATTACTTGGCTATCTACCAGTCAAACAGTATTTTATGCTCGTGCCCTGTGACAGTCAATTGCACTGCTGGGAATGTAATCGCACGTGCTACCTGTATTTAGGAATTTCAAGCTTCTTTCTCAAGCTCCAGGTGGGACTACCAGACCGCCTAGGAACCACCCGCCTCCAAGGCTGATACTTTCAGAGGTCACAGCATCGTAAGCTGAGACTTGGGTGAAACTGCTCAAAGAAGTATGCTTCATGGACTGTCACCGAGGTGACGCGAGTCTCGACTGCTGTGTCTCTGCACATTAGGAACTGCAGATTCAGAAGGTGCGTTAACTGCTAACAACTCTGGTGAGTGCGAGAAGGTAACTCATCCCACTGGGGCTCAAAGCTTAGACAGGCCACCAACACCATCTATCCCAGGGTAAACCAGTTTTCTACAAATTGCACAGTTGTTTTTTTCCAAAGCTTACACTGTATTTTAAGCAGAAATCTGTATTTAGAGTTACTTGATACAGTCAAAACCAAGCTACAGATGGTTTACTGCTTGTGCTGGATTCAGTCAGGAAAGAGTTAACCCCCTTTACCCTGGCTGCTAGGAAGCTGTTCCTGGACGCAGAGAGCAGCGCTGACCAGGTCTCAGCTGGCGCTGGGCAATGCCTGCACCAGATTCAAGGTCTCTCTCCCCTTCTGACCCTGCAGCTGCGTTCCCAGCTCTCGCTGTCTGGCTACAGGCAGTGCAGGGACACACAGCTCAGGCACCTGACCCCAACTGACCAAGGGAGTGTTTCATTCCATAGTACGTCACGCGGCGGGGGGCAGTGGGGGGGAGGGGCCGGGGAGCCATTACTCTCTCCCTTACTCTCTCTCGTTCGCTCCTGTACGCCTGCTAACCTGCACCCTGACTCTTGCGTTAGTTGCTCCAGTTAGTTCCAACTCCAGTTGCTCACTCCTGTCCTGGCTCCTTCGGGAGGGAGTTGGT
>NW_010232824.1:5866-7588 GCF_000690775.1 Eurypyga helias | reverse complement strand
GAGGCGGCGGTGTGGGATGAACGGGGGGATCCCGAGCGGGAGTTGGATGCGCGCTGCTGCGGAAGACTGTTCCCCGGAGCTGTTGCTGCCAAGTCAGAGATCCCGGCTGTGAACAGGGTGGGTTGTCTTCTTCCAAGATCTCAGGTCTGAGTGAGTCTCCGGTGTACGTGCATATATGTTACCTATAACATATATAATATATGGCATAGCTATTAATCTACCACCCCCCCCTCCCCCGAAAGTGGCCAAAGGCTTTAATAGGAGTTACTCTATATGTGGAAGCAAAGAAATCTTCTTTCAAGTGGAGCTGCAGTTTTGCTGAATAATCACGTGTGAGTTAGGGGCGGGCTCTTGGCAAGGAGGTTTTTTACGAGTATTTACTACAAGGTCTACTCCAGAAGATTAACCATCCCAATCCTTCTGTCAGTCTCCGATGCCTTGCCTGGTTAAAAAAAAAAAAAAAAAAAATCTCATCTTTTTTCCGATCGTCAGTCACCCTAAAGAATGGCCGAGCCTTCTGGGAACGAGCTGGCGTCCGCGGCTGCCAAGGGGGACCTAGTGCAACTTACTAATTTGTTGCAAAAGAATGTAAACGTCAATGCACAAAATGGATTTGGGAGGACTGCGCTGCAGGTTGGTATCCAGAGAGGGAGAAACTATTTCATCACTGGTACCTACGTGACCCGGGTTTCCAAAAAAGACAACGTTTTAAACAGGCTGGTGGATGAAATTCGAGTGTTTTTTCAAACTCGTTGGATGCCATATTTTATAACTTTAGTGGCTCCAACTCCCTAAAATGACGTACTTGAAATAAAACTGGTCAAAACCATGATTTCAGTCGGGGATCACCCTCAATGTCAAACGGGCTGCGAGTTTGCTAATATTTTGTAAGTTCGTGGGGAGGAGGCAAGGAATGGAAGGGCTGAGATGAAAAGAAAATCAGCTTAGGTGAGCAGGGTTTCATAGCAGGTCTGTAAACACAAATGTGCTGTTCTCTGGAGCTTAGGAGTTATCTTCTTTCTTTCTTTCCTTCTTTCTCCCTCCTGTGGGGTTTATATTTTTTTTTTTTCCTGCAATATGCTTTTAAAGCGTGTCTCGTCTCGGTGCTGGGGTCTGCTGTAGGTGGTACTTTTCCTTTCTGCGCTGTTTGTGAGGAATGACCTTTCTCATTGGGAAGCACACTGCTCGGAACCGAGGACCTTCGATGTACATTAAGAGTTAGCCCTGCGGGTTGGGGCTCCAGCCGAATCCCTTGCTTTTCCATTCATAATTAAGGCTTAAATTTTTGCTTGTTTAGATCGGCTGGCAGGGCACCGGTTCCAGCTATTTCCTTTCTGATCGTATAGGGTGCTACGTCCTAATTTTTAAGTGTGTGGCTGTGCAGGCAGGAGTTGGAACTCGTCCAACTGCTAACTATTGGAGCCGATGAAAGATTTTGCTTTTAATAATATCAGATATTGATGGCGAAACGGCCAGAATATCTACCAAATAATGAAAGAAGGGATTTATAAATCCGGAGGAAAAAAAAATGTGTGGTTATTTGTGCTTAAGGTGTAAGTAATGAAATGTGGAAGTGGAGCTGGAGGTCTTTTTAATTTCGCACATTAGAAATATAGTTTGTTAACTTCTCTCCCCCTCTCCCCCAAAACCACGATAATCATTTCTGAAATTGGGTTTTTAAACAGCATATAGTTTGCGAATGTGTTCGAGATATCTGCAGCT
>NW_010232824.1:985-5801 GCF_000690775.1 Eurypyga helias | reverse complement strand
GAATGGCCCTTTTTTTTTGACAGTTTCGCCGAAGCTGGAGATCTCTGAGCTCCTCGCTGTCCTGTTAGCACCTAAATAGGGCATCGCAGGGCAGTACAGGCACTTGCAGCAGCTTTTAAGAGAGTGAAAGGACTTAAATTAAAAACTTACACAAACTAACTTCTTTAAGAAAGCAGGAAACATTTAGCTAGCTGATTTGTCCTCAGGACGAGGGCTGAAAACCGATTTGTCCTACAGTAATGTATTTTTTTATTTCCCTAAAAGCAGCTAACTGTCCGAATCCTGAACTGAGGAATATTTTACATTATGACATAGCATCCAGCTATATTAAACCTGCATCTGTGTCCTAACAATGCTTCTTACTGCTGCCTCATCATAACTGAGTTAATGAACCACAACAAAAATCAAAACAGGAGAATCTGTCGACTTATTTTCAATATGTATCATCCTGAAATGTGCTGCGGGTGTGTGACCACGCTCGAAAGAGCTCTCTGTCACTGCACTCTCCCACTCTGAGATAATCTCTCCAGGATCTCTCTCTCAATTAAAACGGAGAGAGTGCTCCTCTACTAATACCAATTAATTTATATTTTTCTTCTGCATTTATGTTTAATTAAACAACTGCTCGGCTTGTCTCGCTCTGTACTTTTTATTCCCCATGAGGTGTACCTCTGCAGGCCTCAAATACACGTCCTGCCCTTATGCACTTCGCCAGGCTTATTCAATTAAAGCTTTTTCCTTCTTTGCCTCCCCTCCCCCAGTGAAACTTTGTAAAATAAGGGGCATTTGCTGCACAGTTGTAGCCCACGTCCCAGTAGCATCACCTTTTATATGATTTTTCTCCCCCCTGCATCTTTAACTGTAGCCTTTGGTGCCCTAGCCTGAACACTGAAAACTCCCACTTAAACCAAATACATGTTTTGAATTCCCAAATAATACAGCCTGGGCTCTCAAAAAAGGATCAAAAATGTCCAGATTTTACTAAAGAGAGAAAGATCACAATGCTCTTGCTTTCTTTTACATCGCTTCCATCTCTAGTCAGAAGTGAAAGAAGTGGCACATACGGAGCTGGAAGCCTTGGGGCACAGAGAAATCTCTTTCCCGGAATCCCAGCCTGTCTTATCTGCTCTTTTGCTCTTGTCTGTGGATATAATATACTGGGCTGCTTTATGGTCCAGAGGCTGCAGTAATTATATATATTTATTATAGCTTGCTTTTCTTAAAAAGCCTGATATGTGTTTTTCACCGGGAGAGTTTTTCAGCGAATCCTTTCTAGAAATTGTACACTCTGGTAAATCCAATGCACTGTAATGCTCGTTTATGCAGATAAATTTTCTTAACAAGGTTTTCAAACAAATGTATGGATGTGTCTAAGAAAAAATTTTAAATAATTTTTTTTTCGAATTTGACACTGACAGTGAGGCTAATTACAAGGGCAGGAAAATGTTGCTTGTCGGCTGGAGATTATACATTACCGTGTTAATTTTTGGAAAGTTTTTGAGAAAACAAAGAAGGAGGAATTTGGGGGAAATCGGGGCAAGCTGTTAAGTCCAAAATAAGAGAGATTTGCGTTCTATATGTGACATTATTATGATGCAATCGAGAAATTTAAAACAGCTTTTTTTTTTCCTGAGAGAAGCAGTCAGAAAATTGAATTATTGTTGTTGTTTGTTGGGTTTTTTTAAAAAGGGATTTTTTTAACAACATAATATAGCCACAGTTTACTTACAGTGAAATTATTAAAGTATAGTATAATATACTGGGTTTAGAGGAAAACTTCTGGAACTTTGAAACACTCCTTTTAACTTCTCCTTTTTGGGTGACATACTGAAACACAAATATTGGGGAGAAAAATTTCTTCTAGCATTTATTTTTCTTAGCAGACAGAGGTATGGTACACTCCAAATATTTGCTTTATGATAATGCACAGACAATGTAAACACCTGAAAGCTTAGAAAAACACATGCTACATTTGCTGCTGCTGAGCTAAAATAGCTGTTCCTCAGAGACCCTGTATTTGATGTTTAACGAGATTAAACAGTAATGCAAAGGTGTCTCAATACTTAGGCAAATGAAACCGAGCCATACTTAATTGTCTTGTGTTAAGAAGCTGAGATAACAAAAAACGAAGTGATTATATCCCCATTCTGCACCGCCTGTGTCAGAGTCTGAGACAGAAAGCTGTGATCACCCAAATGATAACATCTTTCGCCAATTCACCAAGCTTAGTGAAAAAAAAAAAAAAAAACCAACAAACGTTGAGAAATAGATGTTCTGGTGTAGCCTTAGTTTTGTAGCCGGGCTCTTCTGGCCGCCTTAAGCGAGGGCTGAGCCGCGGCAGACCCCAGAGATAAGAGCTGAGGATCTGAACGCTGTGCCGAGGCAGGCGCCCCCCGCGCTACTCAACTCTCCTTCTTCTGCCCCAGGTGATGAAGCTCGGGAACCCCGAAATCGCCCGGCGGTTGCTAATGAGCGGTGCCAACCCCAACCTCAAAGACAGTACTGGCTTCGCTGTCATTCACGACGCAGCCAGAGAGGGGTTCCTGGACACTTTGCAGACTCTGCTGGAGTTCAAAGCCGACGTTAACATCGAGGACAACGAGGGCAACCTGCCCTTGCACTGGGCCGCCCGCGAGGGGCACGCGCGGGTGGTGGCGTTCCTGCTGGAGCGCGCGGAGTGCAAGGTGGGCCACCAGAACAAGCGGGGGGCCACCGCCTACGACCTGGCCAAGCTCTACAAGAGAGCTGCCGTCGTCAAGCTCCTGGAGGACAGCAGCCTCTTCCCCACGGCCATGAATTAAACCCCGCTCGGACCTGCTCTCCTTCGGACCTTCAGGCTGCCAGCCTTCCTGGGGTTTCCTTTTTCCCTCCGGGTTAATAACATTTGTTGCAACCTTGCTTCTATTTTTGGGGTTTGGTGGTTTGTTTTTTTTTTTTGGACAGCTGATGGTACAAGTCTGAAGAAATTCTAGAGGTGGGCTTTTTAGGTGGTGGCAAACGTTGTAAACCCACGCTCCCAGCCGTCTCTGACACCTGCCATTCACAAAGCCCTCGCAGGCTCAGCCGTGTGTATGTTGGTCGCTCACACCTAGTTTTCCAGTATCAAGTTTTACAATTTATTTTAGGTCATTCATATTAAGTCATTAATCCAAGAGCTACATATTCAATGCTTAATGTTGCTGGACTTTTAAGAAAAGGCAAGAGCTTACCGTGGTCTTTCCCACCTCTCAACGCACCCCCTCCCCCTTTCAGCTTTCGGTCAGGCTGAAGAGTTTGAAGTCCTGTTTTGGATTAAAACAGCCTTTTAAGGGGTAACCTGCACCCCCCCCTGCTCAAGCAGAGCTTGAAGACAAAGGCTGCTTGGCCTGAGGACAGAGGATGGCGCTTAGAGGCTTTGGGAAATAAATAGCTTCGTTTTGACACTAACAAGAGCTTGTAGAAGTAGGTCACTTACTTTCTAAATGTAGATGACACTTTTCCCCTTTGTGTATTTAAACTTTCACCAAGCTGGTTTTGAATTTAGTTACCAGAAACAGTATAAGTGGGTTTTGGGTTTTGTTGGTTTTTTTTTTTGATTGCCAGAGGTTTTAAACAGCTCAGTTTAGTAGTTCGTGTTTACTGTGCGCTGCCGTTTTTTTTCTAGTTTCAAAACAAGCAGCAGAGAACCATTGTCAGAGGCAGGAGGACGCAAAGGCTGCAGTACACCAAGTTTTCTGGTCGCTTCATAACCTGAGTGCAGCTTTCAGAAATGTTTGCTTTCCACCAACTATTCTGCTTTGCCTGGAAATAAATTATTTTAATGACATAGGTCTATCTCACAAAAAGAGGAATTGTTTGAATACAGTGATGTTGAGGAAGCAGCACGTTTGATATCTGGGAAGTTAAGATATTGCTTGCGCCTAAACCACAATTTAACCATTGAAAATTTTCCACTTCAATACAGTTGAGAGTATTCTTCAGACCAAAACCCATTTACCTCTCCAGCTGCAACAGGAGCTGATGACCCTCAGCACCGTATGGGAAAGAGCTCGGTGTGAAACTTTTAACATTTGTACAGGATCTAGTTGTGGGGCAGTTAAATGGCTTTCTTTTCAGTAGTCTCAATTTTAATTGCACAAAAGAGAAGGTTTTAAATCAATATGAAATGAATGGACTTGAAATAGCACTTAAAAGCGGAGGGGGTGTACATTAGTTTAGATTTTAACTCTTCAAAGAAGGAAAAAATAATTATTTTAGCCCCACGAAATCAGTAATTACCGTTTTCGAGTAGAAAGTAATTTGCTGAAACCGTCACGTTTACTATACGCTCTGTCACACCGCTGTGTTTTCCGATTAAAAACCTCTGTGAAACACGAAGCTTGGTGCGCCTTTGTTACCGTTTTTTGTTCACAAGGGATCTCGAGATCACGAGTCCATGCGGCACGGCACACAGGACGCAGCACTGGGGAAATATCCCACAAAACACCCGGTACAAAGAGCACTAAACCCACCCGGAATATTAAAACCGAGCCGCGTAACCCGCAGGTGCCCGAGGCGAAGTGACCCCAGCCCGCTCCCCGCTGCTATCCGCCTGCTTCCCTCGTGTCTCGGAGGATGCTCCAAGCTTTCTCCTTCTCCGCAGCCTTTCCACAGCAGAAATCCGCGCTACCACCGGCATTTCTCCCACTCGCTGGAGAGGGGACACCGAAAGGTAACTCATCTTTCTCACTCGTTTTCCTCCTACGCCACTTAAAAAACCCTCATCCCTGCCCCGTTCGGAGCTCCGTCAGCATTTACTTTACGCCAAAGCCAAGTTTAAAGTAGCGGGTTAATAAAA
>NW_010232824.1:0-856 GCF_000690775.1 Eurypyga helias | reverse complement strand
AAGGGTTGATGTGCCTCTTCCCTGCAAGCCGCTCCGTCCGTCGGAAACAATCTTACAAATGGAAACGCCCCGTTAGATACTTTGAAAGCGAAAATTACTGCCTGCTGCCCCAGGGATTGATGGGGACCCCAGAACGCAGGATGCGCGGGAGGGAGCACGGAGTGGGGGGGCTGGGGGCTGCTTTCCTCCCAAAGGGTTCACACCTGCTGAGCGAGGGGAAAATAATACAGGGCAAGGACTCCTTCCACCGAAAAAAGGGATTCTCGTGTCGGATGTGGTTTCAGAAATCACTTTTTGTGATTTTTTTTCTCCCCCTGGCATCATCCAAAAAAATCCATTTTGACAAATTCGCTTATTTGTGAAAATGTCGACAATCATTTTTACCCGGAGATGCAAAACTGCAGCGTGTGAGGTGGAACGAAAGATTTCTGAGAGCTTTCACCGAGACATAAACCAAGCGCGAGTCTCCCAGGCGGGAGCAGAGATTGTCCTGCAGCAGCCCGGGAACAGGGAGTGAACAGAGCAGTATCGAGGCGAGGTGTATAAATAGAAACAAATACAGCAAGCGCGGGAAAAACGGGGAGAAACAGAAGATAAAATGTCGTTGTCCCAGGATTCCTACTGACCGGGCGACGCGAGAACAGAGCTGCGGGGACAGAGCCCTCTCCCCTCTCGCGGTTCCACGGATGAGCAGAGCTCTTGCACTTGACCTTTGTTTCCAGATCATCCTCGGAACGACGGCGGGGGCTGGGGAACTCCCCGTGGAAAGGGGCAGATCCTAAAGGGATCCTGCAGGGAATGAATCCGCGGCAGCAGCCCCCCGAGAGGGTGAAGGAGCCCGTCTGCGAATGCTGGG
>NW_010232823.1:0-28285 GCF_000690775.1 Eurypyga helias | reverse complement strand
GGTGCGCGTCCCTCCGCCGTCCCGCTGCCCTTCTGCATCGGAGCGCTGGCATCTCGAACGGCGCGGGGAAAAGAATCCCTGCCGGAAAGGCTTTCCGGTGGCACAGAGTAGCCTGATGCGGCTGAAGTGTGCTGGAGGGTGAGAAGAGCTCGAAGCACCAGGCAGAAAATGAAGGCCTAACTTGAAAAACCCCAGATTTGAATAGAACCCATGATGTCCTGCTGTTCCTCTCACCCGAGATTCCTTTAAGACCAAATTTTCTAGCCTGGTAGTTCAACAATATTTCCATTAAATACTGCACTGAAATATGAAGACGTACATATGTACACAATATTGCCTGAAATAAAATGCATCCCTTGTTTCACGTGAAATTACTCATCGAGATTCATAATCTGGCTAGCGGTGAGGCTGACAGTTTGGGAGACAGAATAGCCTCTGTCTTACTGCCCAAGAGTTTCACGGAATATCATGCCATCATGAAGAACAGAGTTGTATTTTGCCTGGCAAGTAACACAAAACAAAGGTGATGTGGCACACTGCAAGTGTTTCCTCTGAAGCTCAGCCTTTTAAAACTGGGAAAGGTACCACACGTTTTTCATCAATGCATAGTGAAGATCTGTGGAAAAGACCAAAAATCTTACTTCACACCGAGAGGTGGCTGTCCTGTGCCAGACTGGCACTGTGGGGTTGGTTTTCAGTCACCTGTTTAATCCCCAGGATGCAGGATGGAGGTGGCGATGGGGAGAGGATGGTCTATGATGGCACAACCCCTTCCTTCCCACGGACCACACTCTGCACGGGAAGCGGGGGATGGCTCATTCCCCGTTGCTTTGTTTGGGAATTGTACTTGTTTGACTGAACTGGAACATGGAAAGTTGCTTTGCTGAAGTTTGCGAGACTCTCAGCGCTCTGCAGTGAGAATACCAGCAGTGGGTGTGCTGTAAGCAGTACTATCCCAATTCCTGCAACATTGCTCATGGCTAAACGGTGGGGCTGGTGCCAGCAGTGTAGATATACTTTCTTTAGATGTCAGGAAATAGAAGACAGAAAAACAGTGGCTCTAAAGAGGTTGGAAGGTAAATAAAATACATAATTCTAGAAATACCATTTTAGTAGGTACTATTATGTGGATAGAAGTACTCAGTGATGAGGCTTATACCACATTTTTCCAAACAGGTTATATTAGCAAAATACAGCATTTATGTAAATGTTCTGTATGCTTCCGCAGTTGGGATTTACTAGCCTCTTAAACCTTTATCAGCATCTCTTTGGTTACGCTGGTGTAGACTTGTGGACTGACCTACTGCTGAGGAAGGGCAGTGATGCTAATGAAGCTAACAGTAGCAACACCGTCTGCTGAGTTTCTTCCTTGTATGTGAAAAGAAAAATGGTCACAGCAAACACTGCTTGACAAGCTCATTTCACCTGGACCTCGCCAAGTGCTTCTTCAAGAGCTGAGGGAATTTGCCTTTTGCTGAAGGAAGTGCAGGAACATAAACATATATATGGGAAAATACTAATTTTTACAGACGTGCATTTTATTTGTGCGTGAATTGTAGTCATGTTGTGCATTTTGAATTCAGAACAAAGAGCTTAACAATTTTTTGCATTATCTTCTCAGTTTTTTACTAATATAAGCTTCAGTTTCCTGCGAGAATCTAATGGTGCTTTATATCTGTCCGTTCATGGTCTCATCTTTATTATTATTAATGTTATTGTTGTTATTGGCTGAGCATCTCTTGTTTGGGGCTACAGCAAGCACTGTGGTAGGGAGGGTGTATGGTTGTGTACGGCAGTGCCATACTGACTTAAAAAAAAACATTAGACTGGACGTAGTTGCACAAGCAGAACAGAAACTTTATTACGTAGATTCTTTTGTAAGGAAACTATAGCTACTGACAGAAGACAAGCTTGTCATCTCTGACCCATCGAGCCACATGATCATGTACAAAGGGAGAGGAAATGTAAGGACAGACATCAAGCTGTTGTACATTCTTGCATTACGGCCTTGTGATTGGGCGAAAGTAGAAGGCTATTTCTCTCAGCATTAGCCAATGTGCAGGCTGCACTGGGTTTACATGGTGTCACGGGCAAGAGGACATCCAGTATTTCTTTATTAGAATCTCCTGTCACGAGTAGAAGTGGGTTTGCCATCATCTTCCGTGCCTGTGCGACCTCTTCCACTGCTCATAAATGCTGTTGTAGGAGAGAAAAAAAATCAACTAGGGAACCCCCCCGGTGCTGCTAACACACCAAAGAGCCGTGCGATGGGTTGGTTGTTTCCTCAAGATCTTTTGTACGTGTCAAAGGGGGAACTGCCTTTACACCTTCTTTTCTCTCCCTACTGTTCCTCATCCAGTAAATCTTAAGAGTACATGTCACATGTTGTATTTGGATGTATCGTGTATGTTGTGTGAGTCAGCAGAGGAACTTGGGAATCTTTGGGAGATGTCAGTATTTTAGGATCCCATGAGGAGTTCATGCAATCATTTTGACAAGCTGCTGGTTCAAAACTGCACATAGAATAAGATAAAGTATTACATTTTTGACTCTAAATGGTAAAGAATGTGGTCATTGCAGAGAGAATATGTGTGAGTAAGAAGAAATCCTAAGCCAAAAAGATGGGGTTATTTAATCCTATCGTAAAAATTAATTTCAGCCCCTCTTTAAATCAAAATTTTTCTTACCATCCTTGGGGTTCACTCCTGACATCCTGTGGGAAAGAAGAAATGTTCGATTAATGACCATCTCTGACCCTGTCCCTTGAAACCACCCATCCGCTTAGGACCCCCCCTTCCCCCATGTGAACCGCCATGATTTCACACCGCTGCTTTCTGCGGGTTGTTTCAGGTGCGCTGTCACTAGTGCTACTGCCAAGGTGCTCTCTGCTTTCAAGGGCACTCCTGGATACTCAGGGGGAAATACGAACAGCAGTCAGACCACTTCTTCGTCCCGCTGTATCTCTATATACTCTTCTCAAACTGTCATCATCTAGAAACAGAGTACGGAGCTGATTCCTCCTCCTAAGTGATACGTAATTCCATGTACAGATCAGATCTGCGAAATGGGCACTAAAATGTACGTTTTACTACAGTGAGCTGTGGCCTGTACCAAGTTCTTTTCTAGTTGAGAGTACTGCGGTGTGATGATGAGTGTTTTTACCTCTGTGCACAAGGGTAGAAAATCAAGAGCTACGGAAATACTGAGACCAGCTTCTTACAGGTTATTTCAGGGTGAAGCCATTGTTCCAGTGCAACAAAAGGCTTGTGTAGGACACATACGGTGCCTGGTGCCTTCTATAAGTCCTTGTAGTCAAAATGGTTGCATTTATATTTTCAGATCATCAGCCCAATTCGTCTGGAGATGTAGCTTAAGTTACAGCAATGCCTGGGATTTTGCCAGGCATCTGTTTTGCCAGTAATTTAGTAATTTGGAGGCAGCTCAACAGCCATAAATTACTGCTTTACAAGGTGTCAGGTCATTAACCTTACCTAATCACTTAGGATTTGTATGTAGTAACTTACTGAGAGTCCTGGCCCTCCAGCAACTGGCGGTACGTGGCAATTTCCTGCTCCAGGCGACTTTTGATGTCCATGAGCATTCTGTACTCCTGGTTCTGACGCTCCATGTCGCATCGAAGTTCACTCAATTGCTCCTCAACGCTGGTGATGAGGGCCTGGATCTGTGCCAGCTGAGCGCAGTATCGTCCTTCCGTGTCTCGCAAGTTGGCTTCCAGTCCGGCTTTCTAAAGCGGGAGAGCATTGGAATGGGTCAGCAAGCGGCCGTGTCCCACAGAGGGGGAGCCTGAGGCAAGGCAGGGCAGAGCGGGAGGAAGGGGAGAGTGTACTCGCGGTGACGCGTGAGGAGCGTGGGACAGCTCCGTACCATGCTGAGCTGGGACTGGAGCTCGATCTCCAGGCCCTGGACTGTGCGTCTCAGTTCCGTGATCTCCGATTTGCTGGTCTGTATCTCTTGCGTGTGGGTGGCTACTTCACGGTTCAGCTCATCAGTCTGAAAGAAAAACACAACTGTAAAACCACAGGCATATTGTATAACATTTTTGAAATTATTCTGCGAAAGGGAGGCCCATCCCATCTGCCAGGACAGTGATAATGAGGGAATACATCCCTGTGGTGTTTATTGGCACAACCGTACCTGGGTGAAGAACCAGGCCTCGGCATCTTTGCGGTTCTTCTCAGCCAGAGCTTCGTATTGTTCCCTCATCTCAGAGAGAATTCTGGTCAGGTCGATGCCAGGAGCCGCATCCATTTCCACATTGACTGTTCCGCTCAGCTGATTTGAATACTCTTTCATTTCCTGCATGGGCAGAAGGCAGAGGGCACAAGAAAGGTTAGGCGCTCTCTTCTCATTCACTTCCTGCCATCGGCAGTCCATGCAGCGGTACACGGTACTTTAATTATCAAGTATGGTAGGTGGAACACACACAATGTTTCTCACACTTTATTGATCACTGCACATGCTTTTCTACGCTCCGCACGGACTCACACACGTTTACACGTAACTCAGGGGTTTGTTTCTTCTGCTCAACTGTCTCAGCGACCTGTCGTGGGTGTGAATGTCCAACTTAAACTAATAGGTTGGGACACTTTGGAATCAGAGAAATGCCTCTCAGGACACACTTTGGATTCTTCTTATGTTACAATTTTCTTCTTACCAAGCTAATGTTGTCATCCTTGGGTTTTTTTGTTTGGATTTCCCCCTTCCCGCCCCAGAGGCATGAGTTTCAAAGGGAAGTAATTTTCTCTCTGCACTGTTACGGACTCTCACCTCCTCGTGGTTCTTCTTGAGATAAGCCAGCTCCTCCTTCAGTGTTTCGATCTGCATCTCGAGGTCAGCTCTGGACAGGGTCAGCTCATCCAGGACTCTGCGCAGGCCGTTGATGTCAGACTCCACGCTCTGGCGCAGGAATAACTCGTTCTCATATCTGCAGTTTAAAAAAGAAGCAAGCACTGGAATATGTGCGAGTTTGTATTCAGTAGAGCTAGAAAACTATGAAGTTTGCTATTGGAGGTAGGAGGAAGAGTGGGCTATAAATGAAAGCGTATATATTAAGAAGTGTAAAGGGAGTAAAGATGGTTTTTTCCAACATCCTACTGTGACATATGAAATCACCTGCATTGCCACCTGACTGCATTCTCGAGGAGTGCATGATATTTCAGTTTGCAGAACCTAAGCGTGATTATCAGCATCAATAGAGAAGTTGTCACACAGGACAGTCCATTTGCAGTGTCCTCTGAAATTTGGTGTGAAGAAAGCCCCAGACTGCCCAGTTCTGCCAGGGACACTGATACAAACCTGAAGGTACATTGCTGCAAGATAAATCAGTTGCACAAGTGTCTTTGTCATCTTTTCCACAGTGTCTGAGTTACTGCTGAGTACAGGAGCTGGATAAGGCCAAAATTACCCTTTGCTTGTCTTTTCCTAATTTCAGGCTCTGTGAGAGAGAACTGAGCAGTGATCTCTGCATGCCACTCTCTTCCTTTCAAGTTAAAACCCCAACCTATTCCTGTCTTCTTTTCCCCTGTGATTCAGGCTAGTAAAAATAGTTAAGAGCATCACTAAAAAACTAAGACATGAACTATAACTTCCTATGGAAACAGCTCAGTGATCTGGATACTGTGTTCTACCACGTTGATATTCCAAACTGATCCTTCACCGCATCACTTCTGTTTGCTGGGTTTTTTAAATCAGAGATTACCAAGGAATACCTATCCATAATTTCAGTGTGTCCTTCAATGACTGAAGAACTTAATTTTCTAGATAAAAAGTAATACTAAACTTGAATGATCTGAGAGAGAGAGACAAGGGTAGAGAAGACAGATGTGCTCCAGGTAAACTTACTTCAGTCGGAAGTCATCTGCAGCCAGCCTGGCATTGTCGATCTCCAGAATGACTCTGGAATTGTCAATAGTAGCTGCAAGGATCTAGCAATTTAGAGACACAGAAAAAGGTTCCTGTGAATAATGGTGAAACATCACGTTCCCGAGTACAGCGTGAGTAGTTACTGTGGCTGTAAACCAGCAAAGATAGAAAAAAAAAGACCTCTGGGGGCTAAACATGCTTTTTGGATTGCAATAGCCATGTCCATGCATTATGTTGCTCTGGTCACACTGTAGTTCTTACAGCTTTCATAGAGAAACCCCAGAAACGCTAAGCTCTTTCTCACATTCCATATGCAAATCAGATACCTTTGTGTAATCAGAAAATGCGTTTGTACAACACCTGATCTTATCTGTAGCTGGGGGAGTTCTCTTTCCAGCCTTTGAGGCCTACCTGTCACCTTCTGCACTATTTGATTTCTGAATAAATACACTGACAAATCTTAACACATTTTGCCATGTTTTGCTAACTTTTAGTGCAATCATTTTAATTTCAACAAGTGTCACTTTTTCAGGGTAACGTATTTGGTTTCTAAGTTGAGAAAAAGCTGCTCTTTTCTGCTGGAATGCTGACAACTACGATATATTGGGGATTAGGGAATTCAGTATTTATTTTGTGATTATTTGAGCTTATTTTAAAGAAGTGGAATATGCAGTTCCACAGTTGTAATGCATTCCTATAACTCCTCTTCATCTGAAAGTCATACCTTGTCTCGGAGATCTTCAATTATCTTGTAATAATTGCTGTAGTCGCGGGCTGGGCTGGTGGGAGCTTGCTTCTGATACCAGTCTCGGATTTTAACTTCTAAATCTGAATTTGCCTCTTCCAGTGCTCGTACCTTGTCCAGGTACGAAGCCAGACGGTCGTTCAGATTCTGCATAGTTATCTTCTCATTTCCAGAGAGAAGGCCATCGCCACCACCAAAGCCACCACCAACTTCCAAACCTCCACCAAAGCCAGCACCCCCACCAAAGCCAGCTCCCCCCCCAAAGCCAGCGCCCCCACCAAAGCCACAGGCTGCACCACCACCGAAGCTACTGTAGCCTCCTCCATAGCCACCACCAAGTCCAGAACCCAAGCCACCACCATACCCGCCTCCTACAGAGGAGACATACCTAGCTGAAGAGATGGAGACACCCCTGCCACCAGATCCTCCATGTATGCTAGGAGCTCGGCAGGTTCCTCCCGTCCGGATTGAGGAAAGGCGAGAGCTGTTACTTCCACCCCCCCCGAAGCCACCACCATAGGTAGAAGAAGAGCTCTGCAGGAAGGTAGTGGCCATAGCTGCGGCACAAGAAGGCGCTGAGCTCAGTTACTCGGCTTGGTTTGGAAGAGGCAAGTGTGTGCCTTCACTGCCCTGGTGCCTCTTTTATATCCTCAAGATAGGGTGTTTGGAGACAAACCCAACCTGCAGCCCTCCCTCCAAAATTTCTCCTCCCTAGAGGTGAGGCCAATTATGATGACATTCCTGACAAAGAGAGCTGGCTGCATATCGCAGGGGCTAGGGCTTGGGCTTCTTTTTTAATTAAACAAAAGGGATGATTCAGATGAGTGGTTTTTCTTCGGGCTATAGTTCTGAAACTTGGAGTTTACTTCTCTGACATTTGAGAATGGAAAAACAAAGTTCAATCACACCCACTTACCACTTGCAGCAATCACCATGGTTATGGCAAGAACATCAACTTTTTCTGACAATGAAGTTGAAGTAAAATTCTCCTTTCATTGAAAAATGTACAATCATGAGTTCATCTCACCCTTATTTCTTCTTTTCTATCCCTATTTTTTCCCCTTAAAAAATTGGAATCGAATTTGGTATGTTCTTATTCCTGTTTGTTGCTTGGAACTACTATTTAGGTTTTGGAGCCTGAATTTGTAGTGCAAAAAGCTGTCATCAAAGTACTGCATGAGGAGCAATTAGCACCCATCCCCTGCACGGAAGGGTGGGCATAGTTAATTCACTAACACTTGTGAAATAGTCACGAAGGGTAATACAAGATTGAAATAATGAAAGAAGAAATGTGAGAGGACCAAGTTCCTGTTACTTTTGGAAAATGTAAACTAATGGGGTTTAAGATGAAACTGTTCAGATCGCAGTTAATGTATCTGAAGCCAATATGCACTGTGCCACGAAGGAACTCTTGAAGATAAGGTTTGCGAAGCCCTTGGACAAGTCCCCTTCATCCCGCATTTAAAGTGGGAGTCTGGCACCGGGGCATTTCACATCTAGGAACGTGCTAGCGAAATTCCGCAGGCGGTAGGTCAGTAACACAGCTCCGTTCAAACTGGTAGTTATGGGAAAGCAGATTTGGGAGACTTTTAAGGAAGTATTAACTGCGTATTTACCCTGCTGGGGTGTGTCACTGGGGATAATGTGTGTGCGGAGTGTGGCAACTGCGCAGAGTTTGCAGAAACGGCCCCGTTCTCTCTGCAGAGCAAGGTGACGTTCTTGTGCTGAAGCCACCACTGCGGGTGCCGATAAGCTGGTGCTGAGGAGCACAGTGCTCGAAGGAAACGGAGGGTTGGGAGGAGGGAAAAAAGCAGGGACGAAGCGAAGATGGGAGGGACTTTCTCGGGTCTCTACTTCAGAACCACCAGAATTATCTTGAAGTAAAAGAAAAATGATGTTTGCTAACAACCACATAGGGAGAGCGTGGGTTTAGCGCAGTTTTGTGCAGTACCTGTCAGCAGAGAATGAGCTTAGAATTCGGGCTGGGTGGTTTCAGGTAAACTGGGGCTCATAGCAGCTGTTGGAATAAACCGAGGGGTTTTCTGGAATTTACAGGTGGGACCTTCATGCAGCCTCAGGGGAACAGGCAGCCCTTTTGCTAGCAAAGATGTGTGCTTGGGAGGAAGGAAACATGGAGGCTGTGGCTGTGGTGCCGCTGCACAGCCTGTTCTGAGGGTGTCCACTCACGCTGCAGCCATTGGAAAAGCCAGGCTGCTCATATCCGTGGAAACATGTTTCAAACCGAACCTGGCCCTTCGCCACGGCTGTTCAGTTTTGCTGCGGGGCAGATTAATGGTTCTGTGCAGTGCGCCAGGTCCGTGTATCTCTGGGAGTTCGGATCTCAGAAACAAGTCGAGACAAACTCTCCCTAAGATAAAAAAAGCTTCCTTAGGACCCCTGTAATGTAACTATCCCGAGGCGTGCCTGCTGCAAGGGGCAGCTCGGCTGAGGGATCCCAGAACAAGCATCATCAAATTCCATCAAAAAAAAAAATCCAGCAAAGTCACTTTTAGAAAACACCATAAACTTTAACAGGAAACTCGGGGTTTTTCGTTCAGTCTCTTTGACTCAGTCATTATGACTTTTGGAAGCTTGTTGGTGAAATACACTTTACTGCTTAAAGTGCCTCATGCGTTTTTCAGCCTCAGGCCAAAGCTATTAGGGTTAGGATTCCGATAAACACAGAGCCTAGAGCTCCAGGGACAAGGGGATTCCAAAGGCATCCCAAGGGGAGCAGGCACTGCACAGCATTCTAGATTGTTATCAGATGAACACTTACAAAAGCCAGGTGGCAGATACAAAGCTGTTTCTTTCCTCTAGAGTATTTACCATTGGGAAACCAAAAATAATCAGCCGACACAGATTCCATCCTAATCCCGTAAGTCAGAATTCCACAGCGGTGGGGATTCTGTGGCTTTTTCGATTTTCTGTAAACCATCAAGCTCAGACCTTTGCGTGTGTGCCTTGTCATCAACAGCTTGTACGTGCAGAGTTCGCCCTTGCAGACCTGAGCCTTACCCCTGCCTGCATCCACTGTGCTGTTTGTTCTCTCATGTTAAACAACGGCTTGTAAGGAATTCCTCACATTTTACCAGAAATTGTCAGCGATATTGTCACCTCACTAGAGGATGGAAGGAAGGGGGCTGCAGTGGAGCCCTGTGGACTCGGGAGGCGGTGTTAGAGATAAGTTATTTGCAGCTTGCTGCAGTTGCTGGGCGTCACAGGTATGTTCCTAAAGAGAAAACCCCTTGCTTCTTGAGAGCTTACCCACGAACGTCGACTCTTCTGGGGAGAGCAATGGGAACTCTGGCTGCACCTCCACACTGAGAGCAGACTGCTGGCAACTGCTTGTGTGTTCACAATTTGCTCACTAGTGGTATTTATTTATATGGATTTTGTGGGTTTGTTCTCCACGCTGAAGACTACTGTACCAACACCTACGTGTGTTACAGCATTTTATTATAGACTGGGTAAGGCAAAGCTTGCTTTGGTGAAAAATTCGGTAACACTTGGTATTTACATTAGTAAAAGTTTAGAAATTGAAAGTGCTTTGATGAATCTAATGGAAGTATGTGGAAAGCATCTGTCCTTAGTTCAGGTCTAGGTCTTGGGCTATGTCTACATACAGTCATCCTCTGCGATTTTTATGTCTGCATTTTAGCTACGTGCTGTCTAGCATTTAGAAGAAAATCAGTTTCATTTCTCTAAATGCACAATGTTTGGAGTGCTTCCCAATTCATAATCCTAGAAGCTTAAAGGAACATCTCAAATCCGTGCTCTGTGTGCTGGCAGTGATCTGTGTGCTCTGTGCGTTCAACCTTCAGCTCTGTTCTGCAGCTCCAACGTGAACCTCAGTCTACAAAATGTTCTCCTTACAGTCTATACAAGGACATTGAAACTCATCTCCTGCCAGAATTTAAAAAAGGGCTATTTCAAGCTTATGCCCTTACTCTGTTCTCGCTGTCTTCACTCTAAGATTTGTTATCCAGTGACTTGAGACACAGTTTCATCCTTCGCACAGGACTCAGCGTCGTGCTTGTGGTGCATAAGCTGCTTGGTTTGTCATGCATCCGCAGAGCTTTCCTGCAGGACATTCCCTGACATGTCTGTGCTGTGCAAGCTCCTTTGTTGCTTCTGTTACGGGATTAACGGAGTTGACACACTTCAGCCTCTCCTTTCAGGAGGACAGAGAGTTCCATTCAAGAAGCAGCTTGTTTATCACCTGAGTCGATAAAACCATCACTCAGACATTACATACCTTTAGAAAACTCTTCTTACTGAATCAAACTCTAAAATTATAGTGTCTGAGGGATTTTACATGAAACATTTCACCAAAAATCCTTCATTGCCCTAGAAATATGGGACAAAATCAATAGAATTATAAACTAAAATTCAAATCAGACTTTGAAAACAAGAATTCCAGCCTTTTCAAGATTCTGTCAAGTCTCTGAAGCCCCAATTTCTTTAGCAGGGTTTATGAATTCATTCAGTTCTTGGGACTTTCAACCTCTTAAACACTTTTAAACTGTTGACCTTTTAAACATTTTTTTTTCTAAATACGCATTTAATTCAGTCTTTGAAAATAAAACTTTTGGGTCAGAAAAATGCATCTGCAAAGTGTTCTTAGGACTTATATTTTGCATTCTTGGCGCATGAGAATTTCTTGTCAGGCTCTCATTTGCAGCTGTACAACAGGAGAAATCCCCACCAGTAACCTCATACTCTGGTTTTGCCACAAGAACTTGCTCTCAGGGGATGGGATTTGTTAAGATTAAAAAACAGACCTGGAGTTTTTTGTTCTTTTCTTCTGGAAAGGATTCCAGGTCTGACTGTTGTAGGCAATAAATTTGGTACAAAGCATTTATTAGGAAGCCAGACCTCAGGAAGAGCCTGTACTGAAGCATTTAATGCACAAGAGCTTTCTTCTTGCTCCTCCAGCAGCGGACACCGACTGGGTGAGCTTCTGAAGAACCACTTGCATCTCCTGTGTGCCACTGCTCCCTCTCGATTCCATGCTTGTTGCCACCACAGCACCTCAGTCCCCCTGTTCTTAGTCCCCTCTTCTCTAGATCCCTTTGCAGGTTCCTACTTTTGTGACAGTTTTTCTTTGCTGTCACAGTTTTTCCGTGTCACAGTGAAGCCACTGCCCAGTGCTGTCATGCTAGATTGCCAGAGCCTAAGCCGGTGTTGTCCTTCAGCACTTGACAACTGATGTTGACAGGTCACCTGAGTCACTGCTGCACCATTTTCTTTGCTGTCACAGTTTTTCCGTGTCACAGTGAAGCCACTGCCCAGTGCTGTCACGCTAGATTGCCAGAGCCTAAGCCAGCGTTGGCCTTCAGTACTTGACAACTGATGTTGACAGGCTGCACCAAACCAAGCACCAGCGCCTCTTGACTGAGGAGGGTTGCCCAACCGTGAGAGAGGAGGCCCATAGCTCTGGGATGCTCCTTGCTGTGCAAACACTCCATTCATCTGTAAACTAGTTAGAGACAAGAGTGAAATAGTTGTTCCCTCCCAAGTCCAGGGAGAGAGGTATCGATGGATATGATGATGTGTCCCTGAAACTGCAAGATGATCCACCCTGCGGGAGTGCAGTATTGGGGTGCTTGAGTCTGGGCATACCGCCAGTTCACCCTGTTGATGAGCTTTGGGATAGTGGGAGGTGGGAATGTGGTAGGTTATCGCCATGATTTTCTTTTAGCACAAACCCTGACAAGTTTCTTTGGCTGTAAGCTTGCAGAGGGGTGGTTGGAAGTGAAATTGCTGATTTCTGGGGCCTGAACTAAAGGTGATTAGAAGTTCAGCTAGGACAATATCCCTTCAATGGCATGAGAATGAAGGTGGCCAAAACTGGTGCTAAAGGTTCTTTACCTCTGTCTGAGCTGGGAAAGTGAGAGAAGAAATCTCCCAAGTGCTTCTTACTCCTGTTTCTTTCTGTCAGAGTTATCTTCAAGCCATTTTTACAGCTCTATATTGTTCCCTAACAAACCGTCCCCCAGCTCCCAGGGTTACTTCACTTCTCGCTGTTACTGCTGTTCAGAGTGCACAGCCATTGGCGTTAGAAGCAGAAGTCACTCTTGTATTCCCCACTCTGAGGGGCTGAGGGTGCTGCCGCCTCCCTACGCAGAGCTCCTGCCAGCCAGAGGAGCCAGAGGAATGGGAGGTGGAGCTCGAGCCACCCACAGGCACTATGGGCACTAAGCTGCCGAGGGGGCTGGCTGGATGTTTCCTGCCTGATGGAAGGCAAACTTCCGTAACGATATCACAGTCACCTCAAAGACGTTAAGATTGCAAGAAGATGATCATCTTTATTAGCATAGAGACAGCAATTCAGTACATGAAAGAAGACGAAATGATTGAAAAGCTAACTTAATTTGCAAATTAATCACCACTAAATGGATGAATCTTCCTAAACTTTGTGTGGCCAAGAGTTTTCTGTGCTTTAACATAGTGATTTCCAGCAGTTTAGTGATTCCTCTTCGTTTCAGTTCCTGTGTGTTGTCTGCTTTTTCTCATTTTGAAGATGACATTTGGAGAACTTTCAGTACTATTTTCCATCTGCCAGCTTGTCTCTTCTGTCTGCAATAACATGGCGAAAAGAAGAGTGGTTACTTGAACAGCACACACAGGAGACCGCCACACGATGGGCGCTGAGCGTAGCTTATGTCTTGTCTCTCATTCCCTTTTCTCAGAAGTTTTCTTCTTCATAGCACTGGTTTGAGTCATTCATCACTTCTACACTACAGCTGACCTTTAAAAGTTTGAGCCAAGCTTTACCTGCATGTTCATACAGTTCCCCTGAGCTTAAATTACTTGTATCCTTTCATCTGGGGGAATGATTAAGCTTTTTGAGCTTTACTGAGCCTTTACTGGAGCATCGTCTGAGATTTTTTCCTGATGTCTAACATCCCTAAATGACTGAAATCTGTTGAATTCTAGCCAGAGTCATCATTCGTTAATTATTCGATTTATTGCTGTGACAGAAAGCAGTGCGGCAGCCCAAGACACAACTGCCATAATGTCCGTAAACTGCCTTTTAGAAAGAAAACTTCATTGACTCCTAAAGGTTTCCTGAAAGAGAAGGAATTCTTACCAGCAGTTCCAGCGAGGGAGCCAAACATCCTGTAGAACAAAGAGAGAACAGTTGAAAGGAGAAGTAACACATCAAGTGCTGTGTGAGATGAGGATGTATGGAAGCAAATTATCAACCAGGTACATTTTGTGGATGCCCCATCCCTGGGAGTGTCCAAGGCCAGGCTGGATGAGGCTTGGAGCAACCTGGTCTAGTGGAAGGTGTCCCTGCCCATGGCAGCAGGGTTGGAACTGGATGGGCTTTAAGGTCCCTTCCAACCCAAACCATTCTGATTGTATGGATATACTCAGAGAAGGGATGGTCATCTCCTTGCTCCCCCTCTCAGCTCAGGAGAAGGAATTGTTGTAGGAAATACATTTTTAAACAGCTGCCATGGCAAAAGACAATTATGGAGAAGAAGGAGTAGAAGAGATCCAAACCATTCAACTTCCACCTCATTTTTTGTTCTAGGCTATGAGTTATTTTCCTCCTTGAGGCTGTATGTGAAACGACAGGTAGCTGTGCTCCCATGTGCTCCCATCCTCTTAACGGCTGCCTGAAACAGCTGCCTTGTCTGCCTTTACTTCTCTGCAAAATACTTTCTTCTACACCGATTCCTGTGAGGCAAGAGCTATTTAACTGGTAACAGGACGTTTATGGTAATTTGGTGTTAATCCTTACATTCTGTAAGGCATTACTAACTGCACTGTGCTTCCTGAATGTCCAGCAGCTAATGGTTAGTTACCACTTTAACCTTAATTGCATTTAATCTCTTGTACTGCCTGTCTGTTTGCCTTTTTCTTTAGAAACTCTTTGAGGTACTCCATGTAAATGGGAGTTGTAACATTTCTAGCTTTACCATGGTCCAGAAAAATTAATTGGGTGACAATTTTAGAACCCCAGGAGTAGCTGAAGTTGTGTTTACGGTGGTGCTGTGGCAAACGAGCACCGTGGCATGGTCAAACTTTATGAGGCCAAGCAAAAATGGTTTCTGCAGCGAGCTGGTACTTACTGGGACTCCTGGCCTTCCAGGAGTTGTCGGTAAGTGTTGATCTCTTGCTCCAGTCGAGTCTTGATATCCATGAGGATCTTGTACTCGCTGTTCTGCCGCTCCATGTCGGCTCGGAGCTCAACCAGCTGCGCCTCGATGCTGCCAATGAGGCCCTGGGTCTGTGCCAGCTGGGCGCCGTACCGCGCTTCCACGTCTGCCAGCGTGCTTTCCAGCGCCGCTTTCTGCCAGAGGGGAACCACAGCACTGTTGCTGCCAGGTGCAGGACTCCTTGCAGGAGGGGCACAGGCACCCATTACAGTGGGGGGGGACCAGGCAGTGCACGTGGTCACATACCATGCTGAGCTGGGACTGAAGTTCTATTTCCAGCCCTTGGAGGCTGCGTCGCAGGTCGGTGACTTCAGACTTGCTGCTCTGCAGTTGTTCAGTATTGACAGCTACTTCATGGTTCAGCTCTTCAGTCTGGAACAGGGAAAAAGCCACATGAGAAATACGGGGCCTCTAGGTAGAGGTCCTAAGTCTTTCATGGTGTGTTTTAATAATTATTTTGGTTCTATCACCAATTTTTTTGTTTAGTATTTGTATAGTACAGAGTTTTTTCTACCTTGCTGTGGAACCAGGCCTCAGCATCCTTCCTGTTCTTCTCAGCCATGTGTTCATACTGGTCTCTCATGTCAGCCAGGATCTTGGACAGGTCAATGCCTGGAGCAGAGTCCAGTTCAACACTGACCTGGCCAGCTAATTGCCCTCCCAGGGCACTCTTTTCCTGTGTGGACATGGCAGAGGAAGACAAAAGAGGGTACAATCATAGACTGAAAACATGATTCTGCAAGGGCCCAGGTCTGACTGAGCCCCCTTAGATACCTGCAGGGGGTATCTACACAGAAATCTTCACTGTTGGAGTGCCCAGGGCAATCCCAAGGGACTCCACATTTCCACATGTTGTTTTTCTGGTGTCACTTTAAAACATGTTTCTTGGGGATTTTTTACCTCCTCGTGGTTTTTCTTGAGATAAGCCAGCTCCTCATTTAAGTTTTCAATCTGCAGCTCCAGGTCAGTTCTAGCCAGGGTCAGCTCATCCAGGACCTTGCGCAGGCCGTTGATGTCGGCCTCCACGCTCATGCGAAGAGCCTGCTCCGTCTCAAACCTTAAAAAAGCAACCCAAACCTATTCAGCTTAGCTGATTAAGTGAGCCCACCATGGAACACATTATTTGCTTTAAATGTATCTGGTTTTGTAGGATTTATGATATAGCTAATGTCCAGCATGAAGCTTTTCTCCACAGATTTTACATGACATAAAATCGTCCAGGGTGCAACTGGTGCTTTCAGCAATTACATGCAGGGCTGAACTGCGACAACAGGATCTAACTAGTGTTCACACAGCTGGTTTAGAGGCACTCCTGTCTTTTTTCACAGCCTCTGCCCTTTGGCTTAAGGGGCTTTGCCTGCTCGAGAGACCCTTTTCCTTTCAGAAATTACTCACTTGGTTCTGAAGTCGTCAGCAGCCAGCCTGGCATTGTCGATCTGCAGGACAATCTTTGAGTTGTCGATAGTGGCATCAAGGATCTACAAAAAATGAGAGTTTGTTGCTGAGGCTGGAACAAACAGGTTATCTGCTGCCCTGGTCTGAAGATCAAAGAGTTAAGGTTCTAGTTCATCTGTGGCTGCACCTGATAAAAGTGTATTTTGTTTGGTTTCTAGGAAAGTGTGTGTGATCTACAGCAGATAGGCAGCACACATTCATCACCGTACTTTGCCCGGGCTGTCCATTCTGGAGATGGCCTTTTACTTGGCTGCCGCGGGGAGTGGCTTTTACCTGGAAGTCCCACAGAGAGACGAGCGACGGGCTGTGTTAGAGGGGGAGGATTTCGGTGAGCCAGGGGGTAGGTGGTGTTTTAGGACTGAAGCAAGAAACCCATTTCCTGGAGGCCCCTCCTGGCAGAATTTGTTCTCGTTGCACGTTTCTTCAGTGGGAAGTGATTACAAGGTCTGTATGATTTTAAATACATGACATGTTTGCGTTTTGCAAACAGGGGTGTGTATTGCATTTGTACAGTCTTTGAACACAGTTTTATTTCCTAGAATGTCCAGGGTAGTGTTTATTTATTCTTCTAATGCATCATGAAAGCCCCTAAAAGAAATTTTGTTTATTTAGAAGTAATCCCTGTTAATTTTTACCTAGAAACCATGTCTTTTTTCCTGCCACTTTTACAACTCAAAAGGACAGCACAAAACCAGCCAAAACATTTTCTGTCCTCTAACTAAGGGGAGTAAAAGACAGGAGGGGAAAGAATACTAAAAGGAGGACATGTAATTGCCAGTTCTGCCTTTAGTGGAGCTCAGTTCTTGAAATCGGTAGAGAATGTGAATGGGTTGAAGGTAGGAGCAAGTGAAGTGTGTGGGAGCGGTCATGAACCCTGAGCTGAACTGTCAAAACTAAACCTAAACTTTTCTTTCATTTATTTACACAATCAGCCACTGCCTGCATTTTCCGGGGTCTGTATCATCTCAAAGTAATCTGTTATCAGGTACCCATGAGCTGCTGGGGCAAATCCTACATTTATACACAGGATTGGTTACTTCATGTCTGCTCCTTCCCTCCTCCATAAGCCAAATGTTTCCACATTCTGATTTCAATTCCAGGCTCCAGTAAGTGAAATGTGAAAGAAAAATGAACGTATGGTGATGGGAGCTTGAGCTGCTGTCCTCACGTTTACAACATTGCACTCAACCAGTTTTTATTTTTGCTGTTAAAGCAGAGTGTCTGTGACAGAACTGTTTCAAGCTATATGGCAGGTAACAGCCTACAGAGACAGGCAGGCTGCTGCCATTGTTTGGCTCTCTTTACATGTGTTAGCATCTATAGGGTCACATCTAGATTAACTGGTCATATACATGTAGGTGACCAGTGTGTGTGTATATACGTGTGTGTTTGTAAGCAAACATTATCAGAGAGTTAAGTACTAAGCCAGACTGACTGTGCATTCTCTTAGCTAACATTAAAAACGTAGATGATTCCATACTGACAATTTTCTTTATCCACCCCGCCCCATCACTGCATATTCACTTCACCTTCCTCTCCTTTTCATAACTGCAGTGCCTTCTGGGTATTTTCCTAGTGAGCTTTTCTCCCTGGCTTTTTAGGCTTCTGAAGTGCAAATCTAAGCTGATGTTTAATAAATGCTAACACCTACCTTGTCCCGAAGATCCTCAATAGTCTTGTAGTAAGGACTGTAGTCCCGCGCTGGGCTTGGTCCTTGTTTTTGGTACCAGGCTCGGATTTTAGTTTCGAGATCAGAGTTTGCCTCTTCCAGTGCACGCACTTTGTCCAGGTAAGACGCGAGGCGTTCATTCAGGCTTTGCATGGTTGCCTTTTCGTTTCCAGAGAGGAGGCCATCACCGCTACCCAAACCACCACCATAACCACCACTAAAGCTGCTGCTAAAACCACTTCTATATCCACCACCCAGCTCACTTCCTAGGCCAGAAGAGACAAACCTAGCAGAGGAGACGGACACACCTCTGCCACCAGATCCCCCATGGATGCTCGGAGCCCTAAAGGAACCTCCACCAAAACGGATGGAGGAGCCTCCAGGTCCCCCTGCCACAGAAGAGGTGACTTGCCTGAAGCTGTAACTGGCCATGGTGAACACAGGGACCTAACCTGAGCTGCAGCTTATTATCCTGAGGCAGGAGTGTGTGCTCCGTCCCACACCCCTGCTCTTTTATGCCTGGGACAATGGGAGTTGGCTCCAGAATGTGTTATCTGAGACCCGTGGAATTTATCAGCCTTAAGCCCTCTGCCAACACGGCAATTCCTCTTATTGGTCAGTGGCTATGAAGTGGGCTGTGTTTCTTTCCCCAGTGCCCTCGCACAGGAGCTGATTCCGTCCGCCTGACCATTGCCTCTTGAAGCAAAAGGAGGGATTCGGAGGCGTCGCCCTGCTGAGGGGAGCATTTATCCATCTAGTTAGAGTTTACCTACATGGAAACAAAAGGGCTGGGAGTGCACAGCCCTGCTGCAGCCAACGCTGCGGCCGAGTCACACCACGACTTTCTGTGTGTGATCTCAGGAAAGAATTTTAACACAGACTGATAAAGTTAGTAATTGGTAGGCTGATAACAGAGCTTGAAAAGAGCCCAAATGGTGAACAATATGTGTGGACAAAACCTGCTTTCCCAGCCTGCTATTTCCCATATTGCCCTTGAGAAAAATCTTTCTTTCAGAAGTATCATTTTCACTGTTTCTTTGCAGTTTCTTTAGGGCTGACAGTAGAAGAGAAGGTCTGACAGAGAACTGTGACAGTCTGGTTTCCCAAAGAAACAGGAATCCTTTTTGAGGAACCATAGCTGTATTTGTAGCAGAGATAAGCATTAAACTTCCCTGTTGCTTTTGTTACTGCAAGCTCCTCCATGAGCATCCCTGCCTTACGCACGCATGCTCACATTTTCCTTCCGTTCTCTTTCTTTCACTTGCCACCCCTCACTTGCCTCGAGCCTCTGGGACTCCCCAGCAGCACTGTTTCACAGAGGTGGGGGGGCAGCTGGCCTACCAGCATGAGCAGCTTTCGGGCAGCAACCAGGTCTGGGCAGAGGTTCTAAGGGTTATAAGGGCTTCCACTGAACAGAACCCATTGGAGCACAAAATGTGTGCGGTGATGTCTCAATGAGAAGTCCATCTCACACCTCATTAAGGTGAGACAAGGCAAAAGAGATGCATTCTCTGTGCGAGGGCCTGTCAGGTCTTTCTATGCCCATAAAAATGCATCAGGTATGTTAGACCACACATCAGTGCTGCGCTCGCTTTGCACAGAGACAATGTCACACTGCAGGGCAAACGCAGGGAGGGGGAAAGAACAAATATGTGAACTGGACGCTGGCCAAGACACCTGTATCAACAGTCCCAGTGGGCTGGATGTCATTATGGGGCTGCATCAGAAGGAGAAATTCTGCCATGCCTCAGGTACGGAATACATCACTTGATACATACAACACGCACCATACGTTACCTGGCTGGGATGCCATAGCCAAGGGGCAGGTCAGCTGAGTTCTTTTCTGTCTGCAGAGACTGCGGCATTCACACAAGTCTCCAGCTTGCAGAGTAAGCTGTACAGCCTTTCCGAAGGGATATGGGGGACACTTCTACCTGCCAAAGGCTCGCTGGTCGTTTCTCCTGTTGATCTGAATGTCCTGTTCAGTCCTGGGTCGGAAAAACCTGCCCAGCAGGTAACTGCTCCAGGTCCTGTGAACAGGTGAAATAATAGTGTCAGACAGTTACAGTCTGCCTGCAGACAGG
This sequence comes from Eurypyga helias, assembly GCF_000690775.1. Lineage (NCBI taxonomy): Eukaryota > Metazoa > Chordata > Aves > Eurypygiformes > Eurypygidae > Eurypyga > Eurypyga helias. The sequence goes on along the minus strand of NW_010232823.1, from coordinate 8,275 downwards.
AAGCAAGCTACAGAAGAACAGTTATTTTTTTGTTAAATATTGCAGTCCATAGTTAGGGCAAAAAGAACATAAGTCCATGTGCTTTTCTTCACTGAGCAGAAATGCAAGAAGCCTAAAGGAGAGCAAATGCCAGTGTATTCTGATTTGTCTCCTGCTGCAAGGAGAGAGGAGCATCCTTCCCTCTACATACTCCATCATTCCCTAGACCCCCATGTCAGGGCCTCAGAGCAGTGTATTTTGGGGTTTTACAAAATAAAATGCATGTTTATGATGCTGCATAATATTTTATGATCCAGTTCATGAAAACTGGGGTCTGAAGGCTCTGCATTCCCACCGAAATCCCTTGAGTAGAAGCAGCAATAACCTATTATACCGTTAGCACATTGGTCATGTCCTGCAAGCAGGTAAGGTTGGCTTCAACACACAGGGAAGCATTTCCCAGGGAATGAATTGCAATTCTTCATGGCAGTTTGGAAGTACATCAGGAAGTGTCAGAAGAGGAAAAGGTTGGGAGATGCTGTCAAATGACGTAACTATTTATTCTCATTTATACTGCCGAATACATCCTAAGCTTCTAGGATCCAGTCAGTCCCTTATGCAGCATTTTCACTGAAACTGCATCTTAAGTTTCCAGAAAGGTTTTAGTTTTCTTTTAACTTCCCAACTCTCTTTTACTGCAATGGCTGCATGTGTTTGGCTTTGTTGGGACTCTCTTGAGGTGATAACGTGTACCTAAATGCTTGGGAAAGCCTTTGGCATGGCAAAGTATTTGCTCTAGAAAGAAGGTGCTTTTATCACCGTTTAGGGCTTTTAATCTTCCACTACAATAAACATCATTTATTGTAGGGTTAACTTCTCCCTAAATGAAATGCAAGGAATGCTCAACAAAGGGAATTTCCTTTATCTGCACCTTATCTGAGGGCAGGGGAGACAGTTATTAATGTGAAGTCATCCAGCAGACTGGTGGAAACAGCCCACGCCCAAGCTCCTGGCTGAGTTCTGCTTTCCCTTTATCTACTCTGCTTTACTAGTCCCTACGGCTTTATCAAAGTGTTTGTATTGTTTCAGGGTATTTTTATTAGTTGCCCTGACATTTTTATTGCTCGTGAGTGACACTGGCGTATACTTCACTCTTCTCACATCCTGCTAAATTTGCAAATGGAATTACGATTCAGTGAACTTTGTGAGCATTTTAACCTGCATCATTGGTGCCTGCAGTTCCACGGAAGCTTCCAAGGATGAATGAGCAAAGTCCATAGAATTATCCTGAAATTGCCTTTTAAATCTTTGTGTTTGCCCCTTCTGACAATTCGTCCCTCTACCTCTGCTTCTGTCAGTGAAATGTGCTTCTTGACTCTCCTGATGCACATGGTCCGTCTCCATCTCTTCTCTTGCTCATCAAAGCTATGGCCACCCCATCCTGCTGATCATTTCATGGGCCCTCTTAAGATCATAGCTTTGTAGGTTTTTCTCTGGTGAACGCCACAGGCGTCAGATGTCTGAATCTCTTCAGTTCAAACACAAAGTTTACTCTTTTGCCCTTGGAGTTCACTGTGGGAAGAAGCAGTGATAACAAGAACAGATCTGCAGCTGGTACAGAAGTGACTGTTGAATGGCTGCCTAAGATCCAACTCCCAACTTTCTTGCTTTTATAGCCCATCATTAATCTTTTTTTTTCAATCCTCATAAACCTCGTATTGCCACATATTCATGAATGTGCCAACAGATTCAGAGACAAGAATGTTTATGCGCTGAAAAGGCAGGTCCCAGCACATGCACGCACAGCTGTTTGACATTTAAGAGGGTAGATAAGAGCAGAGCGCAACACTCTCAACTTTCTCAAACCTGCTATTTTTCCAGGGTAGAGGGAATGTGGTCTGGTGAAGACAAATGCACATGAGTGTCCCACTTTCTGCAGCAAAAGAGATGAGAAATAAGGTCATGTTAGGCTTCAATTTTGAAAGAAATTACAAGACAAAAATGCAGGACAACCCATTTTTATCCAGGGGTCTAAGGCATCATTTAATTTCCCAATGTTTGTCATTTATATGATGTTTGAATAGATTAGTATGAGGAAAATACATAGAAGATCATGAAGAACTCAAACACTTAAATAACCGGGAGCGATGTAAATATTTGGCAGATACTTGAAACTGGCTGTGGTGTGTGTATACTTGCAGAAATACCTCATTATTGTCTCTGTTGCCCTAGAAACAGAAATAGCTTTAAACTTTTGACTTCCCTCTCAATCCAGAACTGTAATGATAATACCCATCAGGGAGTAAAGTACCTGAGGTAGGAAAATAAAATGGCTTTTCTTGCAGCGTGATTAAAAATTGTGTGGGAAGAGAGGATCAGTTGGAACACCCAGCCCCTGTGGGTGAAGGCAAGGCATTGGATATATTTTTACACTTCCTTTAACCTGTTATCTAGTTGGTAAATCTCAGCAAGGTATGATGGGGCTGGAAACCATTAATAAGAGCCAAATGTCTAACTGGCGAGAGGTTGTGTTCCAAAAGTCAGGTTTCTGCAGGCAGCAGCAGTAAGTAACAGAGACCACTGCCAAAACCAAATCGACTAAACCTGTCTCAGGCTTCAGAGGAACCAAGTACGTGCTGGATGCTTGCCGTGTGGGCTGCAGGCCTGCACGGGTTCGTGCCGAAGGAGGGGGCTGAGAGCTATTCAGAGGGCACCTTCCCGTAGGCCACATGGAAAATTCCTGCTCCAAAAAATCCCACACCTGGTAGAAACAGAGTGGATGGTTTCATAGCACAGAGGGAGATGAGATGGTTTATTTTGTTCATGTCTGTAAAGCTTTTTGAGAGTGTATTTGTGCCCATGTGTTTATATGCCTATATTTTTGTATTTGTATTGATAGATATTATTTGTCTTGCTATTTTTATTTTTATAAGAACATATTCTGATCATAGTGACAAGTCACAGCTTCCAGTAAGGGTAGAGGTTTTACTGTGCACACATTAAACACGTGTTCTTCGTCAAATGAGAAAAGAAGGAGCTCTCTGTACCCTGCTGATGGATCCTGTCAATTGGGTTTGGCCTCTTCTGATCCCTCAGGTGGTTTCATGCTGCTTTTGCTTGAGATAAATACTCAGAGTCTCCAAATCCCTGTTAGGCTCAGTGAGAAAATCAAACTGTTCTCTAGGAGGGCAAGTCCTGTAGCCACTCGTTTGAAGAGCTCCTGCCAGGGAGGCGTTTTTTTAAACAGCTTGTTCTCATGGCAACTATCAGCTCAGGGAAACACGTTCCGCAGCCCTGGGTTTGTCTGCTCAGAATGGCTGCATACCTGTAGGGGAGGAAAAAAAAAGGCCACTCCTGATTGCTGACAGTGTGCTCCATTTGCAGACTGGTAGTGTGAAGGCACATTTCACAGGATCTGTGTGTGTCAGGTAGGGTACCCCTGGGCAGTCCCGGCTGTTAACTGTACCCGAGAACCATGGTTTTCCACCAGCCTCTGACACTTGTGTTTGGCTTTAGATGTTTTAACTAAACACTAAGGTCTGTGACCACTGCTTAGATATTTTGGGCAGCTCACCACCACCAAATCAAGCTGACTGAAACACTTGCTGAGTGCCTTTTCACTCTTTCCTGATGGATTCAGCTTTAAGAACTGACCAAAAGTGTAAGATTCTGGTGACATCACGTCTAACAGCATTTTCAACAGGAAGGAGTTGTCAGCATTCATTTAAAATCCTTATGTGTGTGTAATATGAACATTTTGGGACTACCATCACTTGTGACAGTCTGACATCAGCTTGTGGGAAAGACCTGAACTGCAATTAGAAACGCTGTAAGAAAATGTTGGTTAATAAGGCTGTAAGTGCCTTTGATCCAGTCAAAGGGCTGGGGAGCACGGGAGCACATGCCAGTGGAAAGGTGTTCCCTGCAGCCAGTCTTTGCTACGCATCTCTGCGCATGGGCTCCTAAGTAGCGGGTTATTAGGAGTAATTGCAGCGTGCATAAACTTCTCTTTAGGCAGTACGAAATGTTAGGAGTCAGCTCCAGCGCGCCTGACGCGGCACGTTCGCTGGATCAGCCATGAGAGCATTTGCCCTTCGTGTCTGTCATAGTGTGGAAACACTTAAGGAAATTCAGAAGTCTGTTGAGATTAACGCTCCAAAACGTTATGTGTTACGTGGAACCTAATGGAAATATGTTACTTGGAGTACTGAAAGAAAGGATTTTCCTACACGAATTTTTGTACTTGCTTGTCATTATTATGGTGGGTTGGTAAATGTGAGAAATATCGCAGAAGTGGGTTCCTTTCACGTGGTTTTTTATCAGAGGCACAGTGAACTGTGGTTTTTCTTTTCTCACGGCGAGGCCGCGGTGGGGCCGAGCGGGCAGCCTGCCTGGTTGGCAGGAGCTGGAGGGCCTGGCCAGGCCAGACAGCAGGCACTGTCTCAGGGGTGCCGTCGCCTTGTGTCAAGGGGGCAGGACTTTGGCAAGGGCGTGCACAAGGCTGCAGGACTGAGAAGCAGTGGGCTGTGGTACCTGTGCATACCTGGCAGCTGCCTTGGCACACGAAGACATTTGATCCAGCACGAGGCCCCTCAGAGAATTCAGTCCACTAATTTCGCGTTCTTGTTTTGGATTCTCCTCTATCCAGCTTTTTCGCTCTCTCATTGGCACCTAACCTCCTGCACATGTTATGTTATGCAGGTGGAGATGATTAATTTCCAGAATTGAGAAACTCAGGCACACCCAGAGGTTGTAACACACCTACCCTTGGCTGCCTGTGGAAACAGTAACAGCCCAAAATGCCGGAATCTCCACAGTCCCCCCTGCAGGCCTGGTTTTTGAACACAGCCTTGTTCTTCATAAAATGCTCCTCTTCACTTGGTAATACCAGGCTCCTGCCCGTGTCTGTTGCTTCTATGTGAGTTGAAAAAAGAGACAAAACGACTTCAGTGCTAATTAAACGCATGCAAGAACACTCCAGGAGGCTTTGGCTTAATCTGAATTTGCTGATTGTATATGGAATTACCTCAAAACCCTCAAGCAGAATTATGTGAAATAGGTACTTCTTCTCTTTCTCCTCCCTGTCCTTCCTAATGAATTAATTTCAAACCTTTTTACCATCTATTAGTGTGGTTGATTACCCCCTCTGGGATCACAGTTACCCCTGTGAAAAACGTACTGGTTTTATTATGATTTAAGCTGATCTTTCCTTGACCTGTTTCCCAGGTTTGAGGCTTGACTTCAATTTTGAGACTATCTTGAAGAGTTTCTGTCGCAATTCCTATGGTATATTTTCTCAATTTGCCACCCGAGGATGCTGTGCAAACCCACAGGCTGCATGGACTGACCACTCAGCTCCAGAGTCCACCCCTTGTTCCAGCCGGCAGGACGTGTCTGCTGTGTGCTAAGCCAAGGAGCAGAGCGATGCTGAGCCACAGCAGAGCAGGGTACAGTCTTTCCTTGCAGTGCAATGGCCAACGTAGACTGATTTCAGCTCATCCCATCTGGATTGGATGGGCTTTGGTGTTACAGTGGGCAAATTATGCTCTGTGAGGCTCAGTGGTAGACGCAGCCTTAGTTCATTGCCCCACCGAGGGAGGGCAGCACACCCAGCACGGGACTTTCTCCCCTTTCCCACTTGAAAGAGACAGTGTAATGGAAGCAGGAGGCTTGAGAATGTTCCTGACAGCCTGGAACACCATCAGCTCCTTTCTGGGATCAGAAACATTCTGTCTGTTTAAACTCTGGTCAAATAGGTGTTTCATCCCCCTGGCTAATGCTGAGGTTTAGACCTGTTTTTTGAGGCAGTCAGCACTGGTTGATATGGAGTAGAGTGGGGCAGAACATGCATCTCTGTTAGCTTGTGGCAGAGCAGAGTCCTGTCTCAAGGGAGAGGTCTTTTGCTTTGACTTTACAAATCTCGTTTGTGTTTTGGGGAAAGGGTTTCTCTGACTCATCTCTTTTGTCTGCTGTGCTGAGAATTCGGCTTTGGATTGTATGTGAACAGTTTGATGACTTTTTAAATAATACTTTGTTATCCAAAAAGATAATATTTTACCTGATCTGAATCTGTTTGCAAACCAAAGTGCAAGTGCAAAGGTATTTGACAGAACAAAACCTGTTAGTGATTTATGTGCTGTTAGAGAACAATGAAGGCCTGTGAGACCCACCCTTGCTCCTTCCAGGTGGCCCTTGAATCACTCCCCTGCTATGTGGTAGACCCTGTTTAGCTGCTTCCTCAGCCCGCTGCAAATCACAGCCTGAAACACAGATTTGGAAGTTGTTTGTGAGAGATTTCACCAGTTTTTCTTCCTCTGTCAAGCCCAAATAATCTGAGTGTGTTAAATCAAGTGGAGCAGTTTTACTACGAGAGTTTGAACCTCACCTCCACCCCATCCTCCAGAACACCATACGATCATGGAGCTAGGAATGCTGCCTTATGGAATAAGAGCACACACTTCCTTTGTTTTTAACTACCAGATCACAGTCCTGAGCCCGGATCTTCCAACATCTCAGGAGGAATAATCCTAACTCTTGAACATTTTGCTACACGGAGAACTTTGCGTACTCATCACTCATTTCCTGATCTAATCCTTTGCTTTTACTGAACAGGATTAGATAGAGACCTCGTCTAACAGCAGGGAGAGAGGGCTGCCTGAATACGATTGATTTCTCAGTCAGTGACCCAAAGGAAAATGGGTTTGATTTGCCAAAACTTGAATTACGTTTTGGTTTAATTAATCCTGATTGTTTCAGTTCAGCTGCTGAACTGGCAAATCAACTGCTTGCACATCCCTTGCAATGTACACTAGGAAAAAGGCTTTCACCCATCCTTTTTTCCTCCCTATAGGTGTCACTCTTGAGTTTAATGTGAGTGTATTCATTCATCTCCAATATTTTATCCAGCCATCATCTGACTGAGTTAGGATACACAATTTTCTTTGGGGCCATATTACATAATACACCTGTAATTTCTCTGTGAGGGTGTATCTCATTGGCTCCTCTGAGATTTAAATACAATGTTAATATACCAAATAGATTGTTGGGGGGACACTTTTCTTTGCATTGCAGAAAAGTAAAGTTTTATTAGAGGCATTGCTATCAGCAGAGCGTAAATCACCAGTTGCCCTGCAGGTGCCGTGTACAGCGGTTGCATATGAAGAATGATATGAAAGAAAAAGCAGGTTTAGGAGTGTCCTAGAAATTATTCATCTCGACTTGCTGAATAACGCTTGTGGAGGAGTCTGTGTGTTGGGAAGGTGCACAGAGCCAGCGCCGCGTGTAGCGTTGCGATGCAGACCGGGCTGCTCAGAGGGCAGTAGGAGGATCAGGGAAGACCAACGCATCCATGGTATCTTAACACACTCTTGACTGCCCTCGGGAACGAAGGAAGAAACCCAGACTGCGATGGGGATGTCAAGAGTCTCTTGCAGCACTGCCAGTTCAGACATAGCCATTATTTAAATGTCCATCTGCGTTAGCAGAAGCGTGGGAGAGGAGCTTAGCCTGTTCCTGTAACTGAGGCTAAGATGCCTTGACATTAAGAGATCTGATTGTGAATGATTTAATCCCTGCTGCAATTGTGAATGTGGAATAGTATTAGCACCCTCCACCCCCAAAATAGGAAAGCCATGGGGACAGGATAAATTAGGATCCTCTTTGGAAGATGTTTCTTACCAGTCTTGTCACCAGACTGGCCATGAGAGTAGGAAGAGTAAGAGTGGGAGGATATTCCCCCCCTTGGAGAGCTCCTTCAGATATTCTGTGCAAGGAAAGAGGTTTAATGGAGGCAATGATGAACACATTGATGGAGAGCCATACTGCACCATGGTGGGCAGAACATGGAATAGCTTGCCTTTTCCTTCTCGCAAACACTTCCTTCTATTTTTTATTTCATTCCTTCAGTCATGTTTTCCTAGAACGCTGGAGAAGCAGAAATAACAAAGGCTGTAGAAGTGTTCTGCTCTCACAGTCCGGCTGTGCCTGCTCATCTGCTGACAGTGCACCACAGCTTGGGATTGCAAGGCGATTCCTCTCCAGAATTCACTGCACAAACAGGCAAAGAGGAACTGATTAACTGAAAATATATCAGGAACTCTGTGCTCTGCGTTTCCCTCTGTGTTTGATGTGCTTGTTAAGTCTATGATATGTACCTATCCCCTCCTACACGTTAGTTCAGGACTGGGGAATGGCAGTCTGCAGCTCTGTGTTCCCTTGAGCTCTCTGGGTGTGGGACTCTGGTTTTGGTCACGGTGGTACTTCTGTCTGTTGGTATTTTCTTTCTCCTCTCACTAAA
>NW_010232822.1:24017-34230 GCF_000690775.1 Eurypyga helias | reverse complement strand
TTTGATGCAGGCCAGGATATGGTTGCAAGCACACATTGCTGGGTCATCAACCAACACCAACAAGACCTTCTCCTCAGGGCTGTTCTCAACCCACTCTCCTCCCAGCCTGAGCCTATTTGCTCAAAATATAAATTTTACCATAATTCAAACAACAGCACCTATTGACAACCATCTACATTTTTGTATAAATGCATTTTATGTAGATAGCTTACCCCACATACCTTGAAAATATGCATACACATAAGTAGTGAGCTGTAGAAATAAAGGTTGTAACACACAAAGCGGCTTCTGAAACTAAAATCTGAAGGCAGATTGTTATTATTTTTTTAGCAGAAGGTATGTCATACACAGTTTAAAACTGGCTTGCAGTTTTATAATAAGCTTGTGACATTCAAAGGTGCCCCTTGATGGCCTGTCTCTTGGGTGCAGGACGGCACTGACTGCTTAGCACCAATGCCACGAAGGAGTCAGCACTGGCAAACTAAGAGACCCTCAGTGACTCAATGGAAAGCAGCAGAACAGTCCAAAGGGAAAATGTCTGCGATTCTGGGGAAAACCAGAAATACCATAAGTTGTACAGCAGCATTCTCTGAGTGAAATAGAAAAAGAGAGCATTCTCAGCAAAACTGAAAAAAATCCTAAACTCTGATAATTTCTGAAAAAATACAGCAAGTAAAACCAGAAGTTTGAAGAATAACTTGCAAAAGGCAGAAAATCTAGTAACAAATGCTTTTTTAACTATATGAGGAGAAGGAATAATGACACAGAACTTGTAAGAATTAAGGAACACTCAAAGAAGGCAGCAAAAATTTACTAAATTAATTTCTAGGTACATAACCACTGTTGAAGACTTTGATGGGTTTTGCTTACCAGAATTTTCCTTTACATTCAATGTTTTAAAGGGTTTATCTCAAACTTTAAATTTCTAAAACTTTCCAAAGTTCTGGAAGAAGTTCTAAAACAAAAAACCCCAGTCAGGAGAGAAACTAACAAAGTTCCTGTCTACTAATTTGTATTTGCCAAAATTTTCTAAATTACTCAAGAATAACACAATTAAGCATGTTCTGAAATCTCACTCTGAACTGCTTTGACACTAAAGGACTGAAAAATAGCTATCAGGACATGGATTTTTGAAAGGGGATTCTATAGGAGCCCTGCATACAAGCAGACAAGTAAGAACAATGTTCTTAGTGCTAATATTCTAAAACATAGAACCAGTGGATAAATTAATAGCTATGACATAATAGATGAGAATTTGTTCCTACAGAAACTTGTGCCTCATAAATCTATTAAATTTTCTAAAGGAGTAAATGTGTATATAGACCAGAGAGGGTTGGTTTGTTTGTTAGTTTTCATTTCCAGTTTGCATTGAACAAGGTTGTTTATCAAAACTGCATTAAAAAAAAAATTCTATGCAATTCCATTCAGAAAAATATCTGCATGCATTAATAATGGGTAATAGGGAGAAAACAAAGGTAGTGGGGTAGGTTAACCTTAGTTCAGCCAAAATCCCACCCAGACAGCCACTCACTCTCCCCCCTCAGCAGGACGGGAGTTAAAACAGGAAGGTAAACCAGGAATGAGAAAGCACGTGGGACATGCTCTAAGGACATGGAGGTTACTTACAACTGAATGTCACAGGTAAAACAGACTCAACTTGGTGGAAAATTAACTTAAGTTATTGTCCATTAAAATAAAAATGTAATTACTAATTCAGGTGGTCGGAAACAAAAAGACAAACGTTAAAAAAAACCCACGCCTTTCCTCCCTGCATTCTCAGGCTCAATTTCACTCCTGCTCTCCACACATCCTTGCACCCCTGAGCAGCACAGAGGAAGATGGGACGTTACAGGCAGTACACAGCAGTTCCTCTCTACCACTACTTCTTTCATCATCTCTGGGGAATTACTACCCCAGCACCCAGAGCATCTTCTTCTCCTCTGACCTTGATGTTGCCTCTGCTGTTTCTCTCACTCTTTTTCCTCCCTCATCTTCTCTCTGTCTGGTATTTTCTGCTGTTTCTTAAATATGTGATCACAGAAGTGCTACCAGCTTGTCTGAGGGGCTCAGCATGGGCCAGCTGTGGATCTGTAGCAGACCCCATGGAACCAGCTGTGTAGGAATACATTGTCAGTTTTCACTGTGAAAAGTGTAGAGTCCCACCGGGATCTGTAGCGACCTGTGCTGTTCAACATAAATGATCTGAAAGAAGGCTGAAAGATTAAAAAGTTTGGTCATTTTTATAGAAAAGGTAATGGTTATTTCAAATATATTTTTTTTGTGTGACTAGGTAATTAAGAGGCAGACAAAAAATCAGCATAGACAGATATAAATTAATAGACTAATAGAACTGATAGAGAATAACTCTGGCTTTACATACACAGTGATAAGACTCTGAAGTTTTATAACTCAATAGTAAGACCTCGGAGTAGTAAAAGATCACTCCCTGGAAATATCAGGAATATACTTAGTAACAGTCAAAAAAAAGGCAAAAAAGAAAAATGCAAATTATTATGAAAGGAATACAAACCCCATATTGCCCCAGAATAAATTAATAGCACAGCTGCAGTCTAAATACTGTGTACAATTCTGGTGGGCCTTCTTTACCTCAAAAAACCCCAATATAACTAGAAAAGGTAGAGAAAAGACCAAAGAATGGACCTAAGTTGACACAGTATCTGTACAAAGAATAAACAGGGTTCTTTAGCCCAGAAAAGAGATGGGGACATACCTAAGTCCATATATTAGAAGTGGCATTAAGAAGGTGAACATGAAAGTACTTTTTACTGTCTCTTCCAATAGAAGCAGTAGGAAACAATAAAGGAAAATAGCTAACAGTAAAAAAAATATAACCTTTCAAACATCATTAAATTACACCTCTGGCCACAGAATCATGGTTGTTAAATTTCTCTCAAAAAATTATTTAAAAAAAAAAAATCATGGGGAAACAAAAATCTACCAAGAGCTACTAAAAAGAAAAAATTCTAATTAAAAAATTTTCCCTAATTCAGGCGATCTCTGACCTCCTTCATTTAAACCTTGAAGGTTATTCTGGGGAAGTATCACTCCCAGACCAAAATCTGTACAAAACAGATCAAAAATGTACATCTTGAATACAGAAAGAACTGACTCAGTGGCTCAAACATAGCCTGTGACATTTCAGACACCTGGGGTGTCTGAGACCTGGGGCTGACAGACATGAGGCTGGAGGAAATCTGAGTCCTTCTGGAGTGACAGCTAGAGGCTAGGTTATGGTAGGGCATTTCAAATAGCACCTATTTTTTGGTTATTAAATCCTTCCTTTTATGTTGAAAGAGGTGTCTCAGGTCTATAGAGGACCTAACATTTTGTCAGTTATACCCATTTCCAGTTCTAAGAGTTTGGTAGCCAGCCAGTAAACACACTTAGTTTATACAGCACAGCATGCTTGTTGGCGCCATAGTCAGTCAAAGACCCTCAGGTAATTAATGTTTATGGTCAAAGCCCTGCCTATCAGCCGTACCAGCTGATTTTTTACAATTACATCCAAATTACACCATATTGAACCATCCAGCTCTGCTGTGTACCACTTACTATATTTTTTTAAGTTCTTTTTGCATTTAATACGTTTCCAAAGTTTATGTTTAGAACAGACAAGTAGTTATTTGCCACAGATGAACAATTCAACTTCAGATATCACAGTTACCCTGACAAATTAATAGAATGCTAGTGGGATTTCATATCAAACATTCAAAATAGATTTATACCCACCAATACAAAAGTAATTCTGCCTCCCTGTACTTCTGAATAACAACACTGTGGTACTTCATGAACATCCACTATTCTTTCCCAGCAAACTCCAGTTTCATTTAATGCTCAGGATGAATCTGCCCTGATAGGAAACCATGACTGTAAGTAGAATTTTTATTTCATTTGCTGCAGCACCTGGAAATTGTGCAATAAACAACTGCACAATTGAAAAGAAGGTATCATGATCAAAACAGGCGATAGCTTCCCTGGAAAACTTGGATTGTGTCCTCCTGATGCAGGCCTTAATAACACTGATAAGGCACTTAAACCAAGCTTTGCTGAGGCATCATTAATTGTGCCCCACATATCCTGCCTCAGCTTATTTCTTAAATATCTTTTATAGAAATGCTGATAACATAGTTGCAAATGTAATCCATAGGAGTTCTGCTTTCAACATACAGAAGTCAATATACAGCAATGTTTAAGTACTCTGAAAAACTAGGTTTCTAAGTTTTTTTCAATTCGCGTATCTCAAATTATTTTATATGGATAACTCCACTCCCTTTCCACCCTCATTTCTCTAGAAGATTGTAAAAATAGAATAATTAAGATTATGAAAACTTGGATAGTGAGTGGAACGAAAATACAATAATTCAGTCTTCAGAGCAAAAATAAGCAACATGGAAAGCAGAAGGTTACATCTCAAACAACAAGCCAACAAAGTTGAAATACAGTTGTAACTGAGACCTGCATTTAGTATGTACATATTTAATCTAAATTACACATTCTGGTCTAGGAATAAGCACTGGAATTTGCTTAACTGTCAGGGAGTGAAGAGTTCAACACTGTCTGGTCAAAGAAAATGTAGTGGGTGGACAGGAAAATTAGTTTGGAAAGAGCATTCTGACAAAGAGGCAAAGGATGTGTTGAAACCTAAGCGTAGCTGGGCAAACACTGAAAAAAGAAACCAGAGGAGGACTGAGATAAACACTCTGTTTTAGTGTCTGTACTAGATTAGAAAGTGTGTGCCACATGGGTAGAGAGGGAAAACTGCTGAGAAGTCACAAAAAGGTGAGCCCGGACATGATTATGAATGAGACTGGGAACTGCGAGAGGTCTTTGGACTAAGAACTGGGGTGGCTACAGGAAATCTGGAACAAGAAAAGAGATTTGAGTAAGACAGGAAAGCTTGCATGCATGAAGAGATCAGGTCTGTGGATCATGATGATAAATAGGTCATAATGGGAAGCCTCAGGAGTGAATAAGGGATATTGAAAGTATGGATAACACTGGGACAAGGAACCATGGCCAAGGTGATATGGATGGGACAGGAGATGCCAGGAAAACTGAGATAGACTGGGCAGAAAAGTCCATGCCTCACTGATACACTTTCCTCCAAAGCCTTTAATGGAAACCAAGGTTGTGGATTTTTTTTCCTCTACTCTCCTAAGGATCTGTGAAAACCTGCTGGAAAGCATGTTCCTCTCTCACATTCTTCTGTGCCGTGGATGCCCCTTTCATCTCTATGTTTCATCTTCTCAGCCTAAAAACAACTTCCAAAAAGAGTATTTTTCACAATTACTTTCAATTTCACCCTCCAACTCCCAGTCAGTTTTTCCATTTAAGTCTCAGTCTCAGTTGACGCTTTGTTTTCACTCTCAGACCTATCCAAGCACTGGCAGTCAGGCTAGGGCTAGCAAGGGCCCAACTGAGTGGAATTGCACTGCAACTCATAATTCAGACGCTCCGCTGCTGTTCTGGTTCAGAACAGCACTAAGGCAGCAATTTATTCTGAGTCTGGAACATGCTCAGTAGGAACAGCACAGGTGCCCACAGTGATGAGACAACTGAATGTCTGAGGTTGATGCACAAGCTCTTGTGAGGTGTAGGAGATGCAAAGGGAGGAAGGATATTCAGTTGCCATCTGCTACAGTTAAAAACTATGAGAGGATCAAGCTTGCTTAGTGTTGATGGAGTATTAGCAATTATACGTACACTGAGCACAGAAACCACAGTTTTACAAAGCATAGTAAATGTTGAAGGAGAGGAAGGAAGAACCAAGTGTGGAAGCTTTAGGTAGAGACCTTTTCACCTAGGCAACCAAGTTATATTCCTGATGTAGACGCTAGTCCCATGTCAAAGCAAAAGAGCAATGATTTAAACGAAAAATAGCATCAACCCTCTTTTTTTTAATTTCTTTTTCTCCATTCTCTGAAATGACTGACCCTTTTTAGCTGTAATGACCATAACAAGCTAGCTGAGGTACACACCACCATGTAAAATTTTGCTTCAAATTCTCACTTAGGCAAGTTGTAAACAGCCAACAACAGGCTCGTAATACTACTGGTTCTATACCCATACCTGTCACATTCTTCCTTGGAAGATACTGTTGCTTTGCAAAGACCGAACTATTTGTAACTGCCATATGATCCTGTCTTTTAGAAAGGTAACATTTTGTCACAACATACATAATAACTTTATCATAAATGCCATCCATTTTCTAGCTTCACTTCATTGCCTGTCTGTACTATTGGCATAAGCGACAAGGGAAGTTCTCAGAGATGGCATATTTGTACTTCGAAGTAAGTTTAGGAGCCATTAAATCATATTCTAAACATTATTTAAGGTCTACCTTTTAAAAAATGCTTATGTATTCACTGCTTATGTATTCACTGTCCGCCAAGAGAAAGAACACAAATGTGAGAATATTTTTTCAAGAAATAGGAAATTCTGATTTTTTTAAAATAGTAATCAGGAAAACTGAAAAAAACTTGTATCATAATTTTCTTGGTGGCCAAGAAACTCCAAAGAGAGGTGAGACGTCCCAGGTCCGCTCTTCTTTGCCCTAGTCAAAAGAAGGAATAAAAGGAGATGTTCCGAAGCACACACTCATGCACCTACGCAGCTTTACATGAAACACTTTGATATTCAAAAATCGCTGTCTATGTGGTAAAACTATTCTCATGGAGAGTAGGAAATTTAAGTTTTTCTTTGACGAAACAAAGGACGAAAGTGAGCTAAGATCTCCCACATCTGGGCTGAATGCTCTAACCACTGACCTCTCACACAGAACGGATATGGCAACACAACTATCATTTACATCATCAGACTCCTCCTTCCCCTTCTTCCTCACTTTTGCTATTTTTCCTGAAGGCTGCTGTTTGGATAAGCCAATCCCAAACTGTGATTTGCTTTAATTAAACGAAAAGCTGAGACCCAAGACTGCATTTAAGTAAACAAAAAATGGAATCCTATCTCTCTGCTTTTTGAAAAGAAAACTTCTCGCAGAATTAGTGGCCTAAAAAGGGCTCAGCATCAAGGAAGAATAAAACAATGTCTGATTTAGTGTCACCAGAGGTAACAATAGAGCTGTAAACTACAACCACCTAAAAGCTTACAATACAAGCTGTCTTGTAATGAACTCCCTACAGTTTTAGACCATCTGGATAGCTCCAAACTTTTCTTAATCTGTGTCAAAAAAGAATGTGAACATGGATATATAAACAGTGGAATCTTAAGCAGGAACAGAAACACTACTTAGCATCAGCTACTTCAATATTCAAATAATGCATCCAATTTCTGCATCCACAAGTCAAAAATAACATTGGTAAGTAGCTAAGTATTCACAATATAACCATCAAAGTACTCAAAAACATGACCTAAAGTGAGAGAATCAAGAAATTTCACCTCCCTAGTATAATGGATAACTAGATTATAGTCTATAAATATATACATAGGAAACCAAATTTCATTTCAGTCTCAGAGACAGCAGGATAACAAGACCCAGGGGCTAGAAACAGGAGACAGAATTAACAGCATAATTAACAATGAGTACCACCTCATTGAAAATTGTGGCAGATACTCCCATCCTTGAGGTATGCTTTTTAAAAAGCAAGGTACAGGGTTTTTTTATCTTTAGAAAGACATGACCTAGTTCAAATGGGAAGAAACTACGACAGCCATGAGGTCTCTGTTGTACAGTATGCCAGGCTAGATGATCACAGTTCTCCCTTCTGGCTTTTTAATCCACGAAACTGTGTACATTTCCATTTCAATGAAACTGCATCTTTCAATGAGCATTTTTTAAAGGAACAGCTTTCCAGTGAGTTCTAGTTATGCCTTGAAGGCATAGCACTGTTTTGGGAGAGGCTTGTGAAAAACTTCTGGATAGTACAATACGGTGTTACTCTGAATGGGGAAAGCATTCAGTCCTTTCTGAGCTGAACCTGGGACCAAGTACAGTATACAGTAAAATCTGCTTTGTTCAACATATTAATTTGAAAATTAGCTCTTAGCGGCATCACTCTGAATCAGTTTATGCTCTCAGTTCAATCATCATTTCATGAATTTGACACTGGCTTGGCATAACCTAATTTTAACTTAGTTTTGTTTACCAGATACTTCCTCTTAAATCACTACAGGAAACAGAGTCTAATGTGAAAATGTTAGCACTGGAACGTGTTTGGATCAGGACCCCTGATTTAGTTTCCTCAAAAAGGAATTTTATTTTTTTGCATCAAACTACTTGGAGACCTCAACCAGCATAAGGCAAATGGATACTATTGGGTAATTCACATAAAATATTCCTTATTGCACCAAGACAAATCACTAAGGTAGACACAGACTTCAGAGACCCTCTGGCTATGGCAATCTAACCAGCCCACTATTTCTATATGTCTTACCCATCCCACTGTAATATTAGAGAGATACTAAAATATTTTTTAAAAATCCTCCTCACTATAGGATTTTGAAGTTTTGAAGTCACTGATTTTGACAGTTAGCAATAAATTCAAACTAATGTGTTTTCAGCATGGAGCACAGAATGTTACTTATTCATATCTATTTCATTTTCTTACAATAGTTTCCATTTCATTAATATCTTCCTGTGATTTTTATTATCTCATTTCAGATATGTAAGGAGTCAGTGAAAAAAAAAAATGAAGATAATTCTGCCTGCTCACACACAGAAGTAAAACTGTAGATCTTTTACATGAAATTAATTTTTCTGCAGGTAATACAATAAAATGGACAGACCTTCAAGTTCAATGACACAATATCAGCTTAAATGCAGCTTCCCAATGAACATGGTGTATAAAGACTTAAAACACAAGCATATCTTAAAGGTAGAGAGGATAATCATACTAGTATACTACCTTTTGAAAAGATCTCATTATTTTGTGATTTAATCTCTGTCTGCAATTTGTATGTGTATGTGAGCTATAATCACATTTAACCTTGAGAAAATCCTGCATCTGGTACATGCTTTCAGCAGGGAGTCCTTATACTAGTAAATCTGAAAACCAGATCTGACTTTATACTTGCTGTGATGCCAGCAATGGCTCATGCAATTATTTGTCTGCTTTTAGCTTAGTGTTTGTGAATAACTTCTTATACCAGCTATCAGTTGTTACCTTTTTGTTAATATTTTTCATCATCATGGCTGCAGAGGTCACTCTGATAGAAAGGACAAATCATATAGAAAATATCTGTAGTCATGAATAAAGAGTTTGAAAATAACGCTGTTTCTTTTTCATTGTTTCACCCACAATGTTACCTTTGACAGTCTGACCTCAAATGTGTAACAATACCTGATGAGAGCATAAGAATAGCAGCAACCACATGTTTCTCCATAATTGCTGTTTGTCAGTCATTTCTTCAGCATTAACAACATTCCAGACAACTCAAGGTCAACTATATCTTATGCTAAGAGACAAAGCCCTTCTTATCAAAAGACATGGGCAAGCCAACAAAATCCATTGTCAACTTTCACGAGTGCTTGATTCTGGTTCACTTTTGTGCCCATGACTAAGAAAAGCAAAGCCACTGAGAATATTCTGGCAGTATAAGCTGGCAATCAAAGCAACTGAAAACATCAGTAGTAGTATTTTCTCCTTTTATACATGCACAGTCAACTCTGTGTTTGCATGGTATTTTAATACAGAGTTAAACTAGTGCCCTGAGATGGCCTTCCCTACAAACCTGACCTTAATAGTGTTCTAGAGGATGTTTATACAAAGACAGTTCTGTATCAAGAGACTATTAAAATGTATGAAATTACATTAAGTATATCACCAATTTTCCACCTACAATCTTATTAAATTCACCACTGAAACTCATAAGACATATGAAACTAAAAATAGATTAAATAAGGTGATGTTACAGATTTGGTATAGGACCCTTACTAAGCCTTAAGTATTGAAGAATTTAGATAGGCATTGTCTTAGTAGAGGTACCTGAGAAAGAAACAGAGTCAGGAGGAAATCAATTTAGAGAGAGTTCTGCAAATTAGTCAGATATCACCAACCACAAAGGCAGCAATAATATATCTGAGGAATATAAACAGGAATTATTGTTTGCCATTTTCACCAAGTGCTAGATAAAACTATAGGAAAGAAAGTATTCTATAGTTCGATTTCTCTTATACTAAAGGCAGTGGGATTTTATTAATTCTTCATAATTAGGCATGTTTTAACAGAAAATAACT